>NW_010105743.1:22037-51860 GCF_000699245.1 Pterocles gutturalis | reverse complement strand
AGCCCGGCGCATAGCCAATTTTTAAGTGTTTTGCTTTGCCCGGCAGCTTCGGTAGGAGTGTGTTTTTCGCGCTTGGTGAATCACAGAGAGGTGCAGGATTTTTATTCTTTTCACCTAGTTTATGGTGAGGACAGAGTTCTCAACCTGCTGCAAGCTGTGGCCGGTGCCTTTTGCCCCTAAGGTCGGCTCCCTTCTCTGCATATTGCTTCCCCTTTCCCCTACTGGGGCACACATACTGGGAGGCAGGGCTTGGAAACTGGCACATCCCTCTCAGCATCCTGCAGCAGGCTGAAAGAGTTCAGCTAAAAGGAAAAATTCTCCTACCTCATCCAGCTTACCTTATTTCATTTTGATACGTAGATCCTGGAAAAAAAAGGAAGGAAAAAAAGAAAAAAAAAAAAAAAAAAAAAGCATGTGTTTAAAATGCAGGGAAATAAAATGTGATTTACTAGAGAACTCCTCTTACAGCCTGCCCCATGTTCCAGCTAGCACAGGGGCATCTCTCCTCCCTGGTTACAAACCTGCAGCATCCCTGTAGAACAGCTTGCACAGAAACTGGAAATTTCTGTGCACATAGCACTGAAGGTAAGCTTCAACAAAGACCCTTAGCACAGGAACTAAAGGTCATTGAAAGTTAACAGGCTCCCCAAAAAACGTTATACCTTTTGGAGTTAATGTGAATGGCAAAACTAATGGGCGACTGATTACTTGGAACCAATTTAAAAGAGAAACAACAAGGGAAAGTAAGGAGCTCCTTAACCAGGTCATGGTTGAGAGCAGGATCGGTCTGTTCACACTTAAGTTTACAGGTCTTTGCACTACACCAGAACTGATGTCAGTAGGAGATTTATATCTAATTTAAGATACTTTTTAATGTATAGACCAACCGTGAAGGCCCACTTACTTTTCTTCTTTAGGCAGCAGCAGCGTACAGCAACCACAATAATAATGATCAGAAGAATAATACCAACAAATGAAAGCACAACCGCAACTACAATAACCCACGTGCTTCTGCTGTCTTCACTGTAATCATTTTCTGTTAAATTAAATGGAGAAATATTGTACTATCAGAGCCTTGAAACATCCTTTTCAGAATTTTACCTTTTCTGTGAGAAGCTATTAACTACTTGTTGATTATTTAACATGGAGACTGTTTTCCAAATTACAGACTCTGTATTTATGGATGGTGGCCAAGAATTTAAAATGTTTCCAAATGCGAATTCTTTGTTGAAATTGTAACATTTCCCACTGCTACTTTTTTTCAAAAAATACAGGATTGCAATCTTACAGCCTATTTTGTTACATATGCTAGGCCTCCCAGCATCCTTTGGAGACATTTGGGGTTGGGGAGAGGTGTTAAGATTCAATTTAGATGTCTATACTGCAGATATTAAGCATCTTGCCTAGCTGCTCTTGTCAGTGGAGAGAAAATGGGTATTTTGGGTTACAATTCATTTGGCCAAATGTGTATGTGTCCCTTTAGATAAGTTGAACAGCTCTGAAGAGGTGTCCATTTCTCCCCACAGACCACAGCGACAGTCTTAGGTGACTAGTACAGTTGGAGACCTCTGTCTGTGTCTGTAGATATGATTTTCTAATGAATCTCATCTTGGGATTTCTCTCACTGATTTCAGCAGGTCTTTGATTTTGGGACATACTTGGTAGGGCATCTGTTATCCACTTAAAGAGCAGCAAAGAGCAAAACCTGTAAAGAGTAGCACCGTTTGGGAATACACAGCTACTAACCCATTTTCTCTACCAGCGTTCTTGCAACATTATCTTGTTCCTTTGGCTTTATTATAATCTACAGGGTTTAAATGAGGTTATTTCAAGATAATTCAGTGTCTTGCTGAAATTGGTTGCTATGACCAAACAAACAGTTTTCCTACAGAGCTTCCACATCCACTGAATTTTAAAAATACCTCAGATTTCTCAAGTAGATGGATACACAAAGATGTTGGTTCTGGTTGTCACATCATACTGCCCTTTGGTTTTGACCAAATATTTCAGAAGCACCTGTAATTTGGCCACCCTTTGAAAAGCAGCCCCAAAACAGTTTTGACAGTTGTTTAGAAACAAGCTTCCAATACAAATGACAGGTGTGAGACACATCCAGAGTTGACAAAACCCATTCCATCGCACTGACTGTGATTGTCATTTCCTCATTAGCAGTCCCAGTTAACCACTGCATGGCCACATTTAGCTGACAGCCTCTGGAAAAGGTGCTGCAGCAGTGTAGGTGACTGGTAGCTGTACAGTGTCAGGGCTGTTCCCCTGATGTGTCAACCAGAGTGTCTGCTGGTTTACCTATGGCAGGGAATAAAGCAAATCCTTTCTATCTACAAGTTTGCTTGGACACAAGTTTGGGGTCTGGAGTTTTTAGACTGCAAAGATACAGGATCAAAGGCTCCTATGAAGCTTAAACCTCTGTTAGAAGTCTGCATTCTCCAAAGCTCAGATCATTATGACTAAGCAATTTGTTCCAGTCTTCTCTAATCCTAGTGCTCAATCAGTATATTTTGAATTTCCTCTGACTATTAGAGAAAACAAGCACTTGGTAACCTGCAAACTAGCAGTTAATTCTGGAGGCTGTAATAAGTTGTGATTACAATTGGTGATAATACTTTTACCTAGAAGTACTGAAAAAAAATCTGTATTTTGTCATATTTTGTTCCATAAGCATGCCACAGGGACTTCAAGATGCCTAAAATATGAAAGACAGCTATTTAGCTGTAGGGGAAAGCTTAACCTTAAGAAGATAAACACACCTGCACTGTCCCATACCTCCATGCTGGCTACCACAGCAAGGTATTTCGCTCCCTGTCAGGTTCTGGTAACATGTCAAAAGAGGATCTATGGAGCTGAAGTAAAAAGGACACGATACAGCACAAATGCTCCTAGCACTTCACCATTGTAGTTTCTCCCCAGTTTTGGAGGATCCAGAAAGAAACTGGAGCCAGGACCAGCAGGTATGAATACAAGAGCTGCCAGGTCAACACGCAAAGGAAGATCAGGCTCATGGCAGATCCCATATCTTCATCTTCTGCAGGTCAAAGGGCACATGAAGTCAACACTGATGCCAAAAAGATCTTGGGCCCAGGTAAGGGACTCTGCCATGGACCCCATTTCCCAGTAACAGCTCTCTGAATGCATCTGCCAGGACAATTGCACAGGAGTTCCCAAATCTGGGTCTTAGCCAAACATCACTGTGAACGAAGTAATTCTGGAGGAGGAGTGACTGGCATAAAAATGCATCACCTTGTATGGAAAGGTCTGAGATTAAGACTGTTCTAGAGGTGCAGGAAGGTGGGACATCCGTTGAGCAGGAGAAGGCTGGCTGAAGAGAGCTCAGACTTTTGTTTGCAGTTCTTGTGAATGGACAGTTATTGCTTGAGAGGAACATGGAGGAATTTGATTCCTCAAGATTTAAGTGAAGGCTGAAACTGATATTTCAGTAGTTTGAGGAAGGACTCCTTCAATGTTTGAAGCTGGTCGTATTCTTTCCTGACAACTGCTAGCTAAGGCTGGGTCTGCATATGAGAATTCAGACAAGCTCTGAGATTTCAGGTGTGATATATATATGTTATATATCTTCCTGTGACGTAAATGCCATGTCTTCATTTCATTCTAATAGTTTAAAGACTTCATATTCTCATATCCTGATGAATTTTCAGTGTCTGATGATGCACAATGATTTTTCCAGAGATAAATGAATGATGGTCCTATACAATCAATAATTATACACTAATTGTGCTTCATGACATCTGGTTTTCTCTCCTTATGATTTACAAAGAGTAGCTATGGAAAATGAGGGTGGATACCTCAGCACTTCACAAATGAGTAGGCAGGGGAATTTATTCATTTCCTCAGGATAGTTCTATTTTGCTTAGTCAGTAATTAGGAGGAATCTGACTACAAAGAAGTCATATTAAGAATGGTGAAATGACCTTTTTCAACTGCATTACAAAGCAAGTAAGAAGTAGTAGCAGATATACTGACAAAGGTTTGCTAAGAATGACTCACAATAAAAGGCACAGTTACTCAACCTCAACTGTTTATATGTCAAAACCTTCTGTACCAAACCCCTCATCAATCCACTATAAGAATGTCTTTGAATGTGCTGTGTTCACCCATTACAAAAGAATCAGTTCATTAAGACAAGCTGTCGGCACGGTTATAGAAGTTCACAATGCTCACCACATCATTTAAAAAAAAAATAAAAAAGGCAGATTTGAGGCCCTACTCTGTACAGAAGACAGCTAGGGATGCATAGACCCATTGCAAAAAACTACATATAATCTATACATTTCCCATACCACAGGATAAGGCTAATAAAAGGAATGTCACTGTAGGGTGGACTATGTCACCACAGGAGGCAGTGTACCTGTGCCCAGTAACCTTAGCTCCCTGCCATGCAACGACTGCTTCAGTTTTACTTTGCCTTGAGATTCCTCTGCATGACAGTTGAGACACTTGGCTAGTCCCAACAGAGAAATGCTTCCTAAGGATGAGCTGGTATTGCCTCTCTCGTCTGCATTAAACACTGCTAACCCACAACGAGATACTTCCTCTTCCTTGCTCTTACCGTGTTATCGTTTGGAAAAGAAAAACATTTTTCACAGGATTCTGTTAGATTGTGAGGCAGATCTGTAGCTGATTGTCCCACTTGCTTTGTTCCATGCTGGCAGCACAGACCAGATAAAATCACCCTTTTCCTGATGAACCTCGTAGTACTGTGAATGTGTCAAAGTATGGAGTTTTATTTTCATAGGATGTCAGTAAGGCCAAAAATTAGAAGAATTACAAAAAATGCTGACAACCTTAGTGAAAATATTTAGAGTTATCAAAGGTCTTGCTGGCTGTTCTTGAGAGACTTGCCCAATATCCAGTCTTGGATTAAAATGACCTCGAATTTCCTTAAATAAAAGACAATAAAAAGCAACCAAGTGCACCGTCCAAAGAATTCCACATACGTTGCTGCAGGACAATTTTTAGCTTCCTCTAAGATGTGGAAGAGACCATGCCAGGAAGAGGACAGCAGGCCCAATGACTCTTTGATCAAAAACTGGACTTTGGGATAAGGCCCATGAATTTGCAGCTTCTCTTGATGACCTGAATTTTGTTCTGTAATGGGTGAATACACCTGATACAAAGACTTTCTTATGGCAGATTGGTGATAGGTATACAGTATAGGAGTTCCTACATATAAATGCTACCATCTGCAATTAGGTGCCAGCCTCAGTTCAGCCCTGGGGACGTTACCACCTTATTACAACATCTCCATCACATTTGGTCACTGCTCATGTTGAGAAGTTTCTATTTGCACCTGAAGTGCTAGTGCAGAATCTATTCTGGGTTGTGTGCAGAAACTGGGAGTAAAATTCAGGTTTTTTTCCAAGTGAGTGGTAAACTGGGTACTGAATATTATGGAGAACAATTACACCTGAGGGTTTGGCTTTGAGTAAATGAGGTCTAACAAATTATGTTAATATGGCAGGCATGGCCTAATCAAAGATATTTAAGATCTAAATTAATTACATGTTTACTTGGTGAAAGAGCAAAGTTCAGTTTTCTTGGCAGTGAATCCGGAGCAGGAGTCAGTGGTGAATGTACTGCCTCGTTCGTCTGGCTCAGTACTATGTTGGAGTTTGTGGTTCATTAGACTTGTGCCAGTCCTCTCACAGATGTGAATTTAATCCTATGTATCAGGTTATGACTACTGGGTCTTAATTTTATCACCTTTGCACATCTCATAGTATTTCATTTGCAGATAAAAGACTTTTAAAAAATAAAACAAAACAAAAACCACAGTTCTAAGAAAACAGTATAGGCAACGTACAACAAACATCCACTTACCTATAGCAGAGTTGACAAAAATAACAGTTACAGTTGCATTCTGAGGGTTAGGGAGTGCATCTATGTCAGCTAAACAAGTCAAAATCTCAGTGTCCATCGGAGTCAAAGTTAGGATGCTCAGGGCATTGCGGAGGCCATTAGATCCTTGACTTTCCTGGGTAACATACCTCGACTTATCAATGAAAGAGTCATTTGTCATCCAGGTAATGTCTGGAGCTGGAGCCCATCCTAAGGCTTCACAAACAATTTCAACTGTTTTGTTGTCTTTTACTGTTAAGGTGCTATTTTTGATGAATAAAGATCCATTAACTGTAGGAGGGAAAAGATGTTTTGTTCCTTCAGAATATTTGGCTGCATTGCTTTCCTGCTGATAGCTTTAAATCTTATACTGCCACCCAGAAATAGCTATGCCTTGAGATATGAAGTCAAAAGCAATCATTATTAACACTGATATACCATATGCATGATATAAACATGCCGATATTGCAACTTCATGGACACATTTTCCAGTATATCTAAAGCACATCTCGGCTTTCAGTACCTTTGCAATAAAAAGCAGGAAATTATACTTTTTAGCCATCCTGATATATTTCCAGCTGAAGGACAGCATAATGAAATGACAGTGTTTCTCTCTAGAGTTTAAGTATGCTCAGGTTTTATCAGGAAAAGTTTACAGGTATATGATATGTTCTCATTGCAGGGAGCACCTCTTTGACAAATGGATAGTGTCTGGTGGTTGGATCTAGCTTTACTGGCTGCACTTTGCCACTACCAATGCTTCAGAGAGGAGGAAGAGGTCCCATACAGAGGGGTGTGATACACAGGAACTTTTTGTTCCTTGGAAATGGAAGCTTGCAGCAACAATCATATGAACAGTATTGCCTTGTGTCTCAAGGGCTTTACTGCTACATGCCGTTAAATCAAACTCAAATAAGCTGGATACAGACTGATTACTGAGTCAGAAATCAGGAGGGACATCTGCCCTAAAGACAGTAGAAAGTTCATGCACAAAGATGTGTGTATGGGGTAATCCATACTATTTCTAGCCAAAAGATAATTTTTGACTGACTGCTGATGAGCCTTCAGACACTTTAATGCAATCCAATAAAGAAGAAGAGTGTAACAGGAAAAAACAAGGGCAGTTAAACCTTTGTTAATGGCACTCTGAATGTGACTCTGAAGTTTGCTTTGACAGTAAAATTAAGACAAGGATGACAGGAGGGCAAAGGATGGTAAATGTGCTCCTTTGCAGGGATAATTTGGGCAATCCATCAGAGGATTTCTTTAAATGCAGTATAATAAAATAGCTTTCTATTGATGGCTGTACACACCTTGAACAGAAAGAAATGCAAAACTGCTGTTACCAGGTTGCTGGATGCTGCATTCAATTTTCCCAGAGTCACTCAGCTGTGTGTTGTGGATGATCAGCTCTGAGGTAAACGCATTGCCACTGGTATAATTTTGAGAGGTGAAGCGGCCTGGTGTTTCAAAAGGCCCTTGAGAACTGATGACAGTGAGGACAGGATTTCCATTGGACAGCCAAATGAGAATTACCCATCCTACCGACACAGTGCAATTAAAGTGGGCTTCTGAACCAGCAAGGACCGTTGCATTAGCAGGGCCATTTATAATAGAGTAACAAAAGCCAAGACCTGGAAGGAAGAAAAAACACTGTCTGTAAATACATATACAACACCACCAACAAAGGCCTTTGACTTAATTTTAGATTAAAAGATCTTAAAGAGTTCAGAGGTCTTTCAGCTCCAGCTTAGACTAAATGGTTTTCTTTAAAGATGCATTTGATTTTAAGTCTCTCCTCCTCCCACTCCAAAATCACCTAACTTTCTCTCTTCAGTGATTCACTAAAAAGTTGACTTATCATTTTGCTGAAAGAAAAAAGTTCCACTTTTGAATAGGAAAATACATGAGTTCTCTAGACTTTAAATAAACAAAGGAGTATGCAACTGGTCCCTTTTCCATTCCTCAGATTGCTGCTGATTTTTTGCAGCCCCAGCATATACCCTTCCAACCTCTTTCCCCTATTCATCTGCCTCTTCCCTTATTTCCGTGTATGCATCACAGATATCCTTCCCCACCTTCTCAGGCTTTACATTAGCCTGAGAATAGCTGTAATTAATGAGTTTTTCTCCTTAAAAGGTAGTATGAATTTTGGCTACCATTTTTCAGACCTGAAAGCTCATTTCTAATGAAGGTATTCTGTTTTCCTTTCCTCCTCAACATAGTCAAGGCCTTCTATTGCCCTCAGAAGAGTGAATGTGCAGCTGTTGCCCAGGCAGATGGTGGATCCCCTGAATGTGGGAAGGCAGAAGCACTTGTTTTACCAAGCAGAAAGTGAAGGCAGGATGAAGGCAGAAACCTTTTTTCCAAAGCAGTATTTGTGACTTCAGTCCCTGACATAGCTAGGGGAAATTGGTGTGATTTTGAAGGTGGAAAAACCTTAAAGTATTTCTCAGACCCTAGTCTCCATGAGAGACAAAACTTCAAACTGTAAGAACAACCCAGATTATTTGCTTGATGTCTTAGGGAACAGGATTTAAGAGAGCGCTGTTGTGTAAAATTAGGAACCTGCTTTTCTGGGTCTTTGTTCTTTGTGAATTACTTTGGATTTTGGCTCCATTCCCCAGAGCATGCTAAGTAGAGCAAGGGCAGAGGTGCTGTCGATGCCCTTCTTGAAGGAGTAGCTGACCAAATGACCATAGGGTAGTTCAGATTGGAAGTGACTTCAGGAGGTCTCCAATCCAGCCCCTCTGATAAAGCGGGTTCAGTTCTGAGGTTGGATCTGTTATCCTGTCAGGGTTGAAAACCTCCAAAGATGGAGACAGCAGAGTTTCTCTGGGCAACCTGCTCCACTGTCTGACTGTCCTCATGGGGAAAAAGCTTTTCCTTTTGTTCACTCTGAACCTCTCATTTTTCAACCTATGCCTATTGTCTCCTGTCCTCTTGCCCTTCACTGTGAAGACCCTGGCTCCATTTTCTTGCAGGTACTGGCAGGCTGCCCTTGGAGACCCCCTGCCATCTCTTCTACCAGATGAACAAGCCCTACTCTGTCACCTGCTCCTCAGAGGGCAAACATTCCAGCCATTATCATCTTAGTGGCCCTCCACTGAACTCACTCCAGTTTATCAATGTCTTTCCTGTACTGAGGAGCCCAAAGTGGTATGCTCTCATAAGCCAGTCACTTACTAAGTCACAGCCACCCACAACCCTGCTGATTGCAGGTAGAGTGGATGGGAAGGGAGACGACTGCCATTGCAGGCACCGATGTCACCGATGTTCATCTCAGGGACTGCCCGTGCTCTGCACACATCCCACTAGACACAGCTCTTTCTCATCCCACACAGCTGCTATTGTCTCTTCACCTGCCTTGAAGCTCGGTCCGCTCCCTTTCAGCCTGGCACTTACCTGCACCTCACTGTGAGAGAGTTGCTCTTTGATGGGGGCATTGAAAGGTTTTGGTGGCAAGGGACCTCAGGAAATCTCTAGCCCAACTCTCTGCTCCAAGGAGAGCCAACTTCACAGTTAGGCCATTTGCACAGGGCCTTGTAAAATCAAATTTTGAATATCTCCAAGGTTGGAGATTTCACAAGCTCTCTGCAGACCAAGCAGCCCTGCCAGTGCGATCTACCTCACCAGTGAGTTTTCCATCACTAACTGGGAAATATTCATGCAGAGGAAGCACCAGGACTGACAGTGCTACCCCTAACGAATCAGACTGTAGTCTGCATAATTACAGCAATTAGATAGTACAGTCCATAGCAGTCTAATTAAAAACCTGTGTCTGCAAATTTGGCCTGAGCATAATTGTTCAATTATTTTCTAGGAGAAAGAAAGTCTGAAATGGCCATTACTCCCTTGCTAAGAGTATGCAGGACAATTATGTGATTTTTAATGTTTTCATTCAACCCAGGTTTTGTACATTTTAGGTAGTTTATTCATTAATGGATTAATAATAAATTATTGAAAAACTCATTTTTCATTCAGTTGTTGGCTGACGTGAGTAGGGGAGAATGTGCTGTATTGTTTCACACAAAAGAGATGTTAGATAGTTGCATAAATGGAGCTAGTTATGACGTTGCATCCAGAGCCTCAGTGAATGCACCCAGGGCATAGGGTCTGTAATCTCATTGCTTCAATGCTAACATCATTTTCTAATTCCCAGCTCACATTTAATCCTAGGCAGTGTATATCTAACCAGGTTTGTGCCAAGAATTGTTCTTTAATATAAATAGCTCCTCTCTTTCCTCCCACCACAGCATGTATTTACAGATAAGAGCCTTTTCATTCTTTGTTTTGCAGGATTATACAAACCTAGCTCTCCCTGGTTCTTTGTGTGCATGACTCCAAGTTCTCTCATGTTTACAAAATCCTTTACAAAAATTTTCCACCTTCCTGGGTTATGTTACCTCTGCCATACACCTGATTCTCCAAAGTCTATCTGTATGTAAGCAATAAAACATTAAATGAAAAGCAAACTTCACTTCCACTGATAAAGCCAGATAAGATACAGTAAAACATATTTCTGTTCAACTTAAATGGCTCATTTTTACAGTAGCATTTATTCAAAGCTCTCTTCAGACTTGTAAAGGTGAACTGAAATGCTTTAAAACATGAAACAGCTTGAAGATGAACTCAGCAAACAAATCCATATGCATACCTTAATATGTTGCTTTATAAACAGTCAACCTAACAAAATGCCTAAAAAAAACCCCAAAAAACCACCATTTCCCCGCTTTTCTGTTTTTCACTTTCTGAATGTTAGAGATCGGTCACATGTCTGTGGATGGCATCATTTACAGAGCTACAGGTTTTCCAATGAACGTGTACTGATGGAGTGCATTCTAGTGAGACTATTTGTCACGTATTATGGCCCTCTTCCCTGATATTCAACATCCAGTTGTCACGATTTCTATTCATTACGTATATTTCCAGGGTTGAGACACTGTCCTAAGCTCAAATGTGTCTTTTGTTTTTTCTATACTTGTATTGTAGCCAGCCTTTACAATACTACTCCCTGTACATCTATGGTGTCTATAACACGTTCATGTGCTGAGTTTTTTTTTATTTTTAGACTTTGTTTGAATTCTTCCTGACTGGTTGAAGTGGACATAAACAGCTACCATGATGACACAGCCATGAAAAAACTTCATTAGAGTTAACACCAAAATGCATTTAGTTGTTCATGAAACAGGAGCTGCAGTACTTACCCAAACTACTCCTCTTAATGCAAACTGATTTCTATGCATTCATAATTTATTTCTATGCCTGTGCAAACACTTTTTGAAAGAGCCATGGTTTGCCATGGCTCTGAATAAATGATGAGACTTTCAGTACACTGTTAGCTGTTAATTAATCATTTGCTATGAGATCATGTCTGTGAGTTCCATTATAGTCTTGAGATTTATCCCTAAATATGAATAATCAGTGATCATTGGCTCTAAAAATATATGGCTAATATCGCTTTTCTTTTCTTCAGATAGTCAGAACACTATAGGGAGGTAGGTATGAGTTATTCCTTCATTTATCCAATATAATCATTTTTTGTCAGTCCATAAGAATGGTAAGATCTACATCTTCTTCCACCAACTACATCTGTTGGAGCAAGAGATGGTCTTTCACTGCCTTCTGTGGGCTAGGGAACAGGTCCATAAGCCCAGTATGGGGATCCTATAGGTGGCAGGAGAACTGAGGAGTGGGACATAGCTCAAACTTGCATCCATTTAGGTCTCAGTAGAGCCCCAGCACAACCAAAAAAGGACCTTCATGAGCCTTCTCCACCTGTTCCCAAAACATTTTCATTGGGTTTATCTTTGTCTCTTTATCTTTTTGCTTTCATTTTTTGTCCTGCAAGAGCACATGGAGTCCTGAACCAACATTGTGTTCCATTGTCTAATCCATGTACAAACATTGATAAAGTAACTCATGTAAGGTCAAAGAGGACATTCATAACAGAAATGGGATCTAAACCCAGTTACCAGTGCCCTAAGCCAATGCTAAAAGTCCTTTTGCTGGGCCTTGCTTGCTTCTTCTAAGGAGAAAATTTTAGTGCTAGTTTCATTTACATACCACTTAAGAAATGTCTTGCAGATGGTTGCTTTTAGACAAACTAAGGCCTCAGGCTAGATTGTCATTGCACTTTAGAGGAATTACAGCTGGTTTAACATCTGCTTCCCCACACACAACCAATGAGAAATCACACCCAGGCAGATATCATCTTTGCAATAGGGAAGTGTTAGTCTGTCTTCATGATACTGCATTACCCCTTGACTTTTGAAGAACAAAGCTGAGTTAGGACACCTTTTTAAGGCACATCGCAAAACATTTATAAAGCAGTCACCAGTGGTGAAAGTTCGCTTAAGCTGATAAGTATTTAAGGTATTTCAGTTGTTCAGTCCTTCCCAACAGCATGCAGAGTATACACCAACTCCTTTATGAGCTATTTATTCCCTCTATCACACAAATTCACTGTCACATCACTGGTGGTTTTGAAGAAACAAAAATGCATCTCGTTCCCTGGATAATGCCTGCACTGAGGGAGCCTCGTTTGCCAGAGACCCACCCTTGCCCTTTGTCACCAATATTTTTTCTTCCCTGCTTGAACTAACTCTAAATGACCACTTTTTCATGCTGAAGGTTTTGGCAGCAAGGGCATTGAGACGCGGCTACTTTCTTTTCTTTCCCTCCTCTCTTCTGCTGACTCTGTCTTTCCTCTTTCATAACTGGCCTGTTTGGATGCAGGACAGAGAAGAACAGGATGGACTTATCATTTTGCCATAATGATTCCTTTCTCTTTTTTTTTGCCTCATTATTGTATTTTAAAATAATCTCCCCCTCTATACCCGTATGACCCTTCCATAAACACTGCCTTTTATCCTTCAGGTTTTGCATCCAGTCTCTGTCTTCCTCCCTTTCTTGTCTGCTATTTCTGCTTGGATTTCTGCATTTTTTTTTCCTTCCAGTCTGTTTTAAATTCCTTTTTCTTTTCACTCTTTCTTTAGTCTCTTGCTCACCCTACCTTGTCTTCTTCTTTCCCTGCCTCATCACTGGCCCGCTGCTCCAGCAACAGCTCTGCAATAAATTGGTTTGGATTTGGTAAGATTTTTCTTCAGAACATGTCAAGTTTATTTCAAAAACCAACAACCCCAAAGCTGAGCTTTTTGAAAACTGAAATAGGTTAAAGCTTGTCAAAACCTGCAGAGAAGGGCTGGCTTGTTTGCTTATGTTAACAGGACTTTTTAAACACTTACGGGATGTTTCTGTCAAGTAATACTGGTCTACTGATACTCAGCAACACATATTTCCACCCACCTGCACACAAACCTCTCCACAGCCCCCAAGTGTGTCTTCCTATCTCTTCTCTTACTCAGAGTTTGATAGCTGTCCTTTGCAGCCTCTCCTGGCTCTGCTGCTGGACTACTCCTCCTCTCTCCCCACACCGTCTCTTGTCTCTAGTGGTGAGGGTCCCCAGGCTGGGAGCACTGCAGCAGCACTACAACCAGTATCCTGGCAGCAGGCTGGGACCCTGCACTGCTTGTTGGCCCTGCCCTCTGTGATACTACTGATGTCAAAGGGCATGCCGTGTCCATCCACAGGGATGCTCAAGCTGTCTCTGTTGTGCAACCATTTCAGCAGCCTAGACACACTGCCCAGCCTTGTGACTCCTGATATCCTGAGAGCAGCAACTCTTCTTTCAAGAGCAACACTTGATTCTCCACACTACACTTTTTTCTCTGTTTTGGGG
The DNA here is from genome assembly GCF_000699245.1 of Pterocles gutturalis. Lineage (NCBI taxonomy): Eukaryota > Metazoa > Chordata > Aves > Pterocliformes > Pteroclidae > Pterocles > Pterocles gutturalis. The sequence continues at coordinate 38,245 of NW_010105743.1, read as the reverse complement.
TCTGCTCCAGTGGCTGCACTGCACAGCGTGGGCAATGCCTGCTGCGCCAGCACAGCTTGCAGGTGAGGCAATAAAACACCCATTGCAGGCATGCTTGACTAAAAGCATTAGTGAAGGGTAACAGAAATTCTCTAAAATATTTGGTGCTCTGCTCTGGATTCTTAGGAAGACAGTGGAAAGAAACAGAACAAATAAAAATTGAGGTTTTCTTATTAAAACTTCTCAGTGTCCAAAAGTAAGAGATCTAGGGAATTTCTGAGACAAGGATTGCATCTGCATCTATGGATCTATCCTCCATGATATTTTTTTCTAGCTTTTTTTCAGCCTGTTTATAATTTGGTATCGCCCATATCCAGTGACCATGAGCTTTACTATTTAATTACATACTGTGAGGAAAAGCACATTCTTTGGTTTGCCTTAGATCTTCTTTCTTTGCCACTAGTTCTTTTTATTATGAGAAATTATGAATAACCATTTTGCCATTTACAACCATATAATTAATTTTTTAATAATTTTTTGCTATTTCTTCTTTTTCACAAGCAGAAAAATATCCCAGTCTAATTAAGGTCTCCTCATACCTTTGATCACCTCTGTCACACTTAATACATTTCTCAGACCTATGTCCTTTTTGAAATGTGAGGGCTAATAAAATATCCAGTATTCAAGATACAAGCTTTATGCAGATTTATATAAAGCCAGGTTTCATTGTATTTCCCTTGCTGAAGACACTAAGTGGTGAAATTTTCTCTTTTTCAGCAATTTACTCTCTCCAAGGTATCTATTCTTTTCCCCCACTAGACATCTTCCGTTAAGTGATGCTTTACATTGAATGTTTTCTGCTCCCTTATTACTTACTCACTTGGCATCATGACATTTTCTGTCAAATCTTCCTAGTCTCTTTTTGGATTTGGCTGCCCTAAGTAATTCTGCACCACCTGCAAAGTCTGCCACCTCACAGTTCACTCCTCTTCACTGGGTTGTTTAAAAGCTTGTTGAATACCACACATCCTTGTGCAACCCTACTGGGAACACCACTCTGCTCAGGAAACTCAACATTTATTCCTGCATCGTGTTTCCTTTCACCAATAATCGAGCTATGACAATACATTCCTTCTCATCCCACTGCAACTCCCTCCTTTCAGAGCATGTTAAAACCCCAGCTAGACTACAATAAATAAAAAAAAAGCCTTGTTTCCGTTACCCAACTAGTCACTTTATATTCATATTTTCTTTAAAGCTCCAAATTCACTTCGAAACTCAGACATGTGAAATGTAAATTGGAGGCAAACTAGCAAAATTATAATTTGCACATATTTCTGGAAGCAAAATCAGCTGCTGATATTGAGTTCTCTACAGATGCCCCCTCAAAAGCAGTTCCAAACAGACAGGAGGAAGATGAACACAAGTAGAGGGAGAAATAAGTGGGACATCCCTCTCACTGGAAGTGAGAGAGGGCAGCCTCCCCATCTCCTCCCCACTCCATCCACTGCTCACTCCTGAATACTGGAGCCCACTCTAAGCCCACTCATTCAGGTTTGAAATGCAAACTTAACCATTTCAAACACTTTAAATAATCCCCTTTTTGGACTGACCAATCTGATATCACCAGTGACTGCTATTTACATGGCTTTAAAATTAGTTCACACATTTTGTCCACGGTGTCTCATTTCATGGGTTATGAATGTGTCTTACCTGGTAGTGAGGTGGTTAAGATGAGAGGAATTAAAATGAATTTCTGGCACCTCTCCATTGGAGCATTCTCTCCTGGTCCCTACAGCAGAAAGCTGCCAGCGGTCACTGCATACCTGAGAAGAAGCTGAAGAACAGAATTTATCAAGAAACTCAGTAATCAGCTGCTGGTTTGTGTCCTGTGATAAAATGTGACTTTATGTGACCTGTATTACCAACAAGGGGAGAAGATTAAATGAGGGAGGGTTTGGAAGGAGAGCAGTATCTTTCCTGAAAACAACAGTTTCAAAAGAAGTAGAGGAGCTTTCTTCAGCAGAGCAACCTCCCGCTATGGACCTTGCATGTCTCGTGCCCTTAGTCCCTTCTGGCTATTACAATACTACTGCTTCACGATTGACTGTGTCAGGGGAGCTCCATCTGCACCGTTAAAGTTAATAATGAGCAGCTGAAAGAGATAATTCTCTAAGCTGCCCACAACTGCATTGTGGTTGCACCATCCACGCTGCTGGCAGTGTCCTGGGAGACTAATGAACCCTGTGCTCCATCACCTACTGTCATGCAGGGCAACTGCACAGAGGACCAGCCACTACCCTGGGGTCAGAGGGGCACAAACCTCCATACAGAGGGGTTGTTAGCCCCCCTCAGGAAACTGATGCCCACTGCACCAGGCAGCCTTCAGGAGAAGAAGTGGGAATATATCTCAGGGAACCGCTACACCCAAAAAGTCTCAATGTTTTTCTGTGTGCTTTACTCCAAAACTAGGATTCCTATTCATACTTTTCCAGGGAGAGCCTGGTACCATCATTGCTGTGGCAATCCCATCTGACCCACACCACACAGGCACCACCCCAGCCAGGAGGAACTGCTCCTGCCACCCTGGACTCTCCATCCCACCTGCCTTGGGGCAAGGATGAGAAACACCACATCTCCTCCCAGCTCCCCAGCACTCAGCACTCAGAAAGTCTGCTAGTGAAAAGAGGGTCCCCAGAATTATTTCTCTGAACTTGACAGAGCCTCTTACACCCCAGAATAAAACATCACCAGCTCTCCACCACAGTCAGAGATAAGATACAGAGCTTGGGTGGGAGCCATCACCTTACTTCTGCATTTTCTGCTTTTCCAGTGTTTGTGATTCACTTGTGTGATATTACTCTCCTCCCCCTCAAAATATGTGGGAGAAAGTTGACTGCGCTGCTTGATTTACAAACTTCTCAGCTGGGAAATTGAAACTTGCCTTCATGAAAGGGACATATGGGTCAGAGGATTTGGTTTTGTGTCCAGACCAAATTTCTTGTCAGGTAAATTGTTTTGACTTCAGAGGTGTTCTTTGTGGCAGCTCTGTGAAATGCATAAATATTAAGATCACCACAGAGATACCCTGAGTTTCCTCTTAACAAGCATAATTTTTTAACCACCCTTTTGCTAAAACCAAAACCACACCAAGGCACAAAACACAACCACCCTGGCCCAGCTGTTTTTCTGCTCTTCAGCAAGCAGTTCATTTTGCAGTTTTGTGCAAAGACCCTACATTAATTCCCAGCAGAGCTTTTGTGAAAGCAGCAATGATGGGATGGCACAGAGGTGGGTGGCAGTGCCTCTCATGGGGTGCCCATGTGGGGGGAATACCCCATGGCCAGACCTTCCCTGCCCGCTGCACCACTGTAACCAACAAAAAACATTTTTGCTGTCTTTCCAAACACGTTCAGCTGTAGCATCAAGCTATACCACAGCTCTGTTCACTGCTTGGTGCTTTAAGCAGGGGGGGGGTCTCCCTAAGTTTACTGCAGCAGTTGCAACCTGACCAGTTCGGCTGGCAGCGTGCTCCACATTTTCCTGTTTTGCAAGCTTTCAGTTTACCTTGTGAACGTAAGGGACAGCCCTGTCAACTAATCAACATTTCAAGATGAAACTGTGGGCTGATTTCTTCGCCTGTGTGTTGGGAGGGGGGCTAGTCTGTAGGCTGATTTGGGGTTGCCCACTGTATTTTGAATGATTTTTGTTTTTTCTCACTTCCATGCTTTGTGCATAGAGGAGTCCCCAGCAGGCAGCTGGGGTGGGGGGTTCACTGTGCAAGGCTCAGAGGGGTTTCTCCTTGCTCTCTCACTGCAATAGCTCTCAGCATTTACACAAAGCCATCAGTATTTTTTAAGTGGTAGTATTATCTGTCATATGAAGTTGAACAACCCAAGTAAAGCACAAGGAAACAAACTCAAAAGTCAGGGCCATGTCCTTTTCCAGGAAGATGCGATCCTGGGAGGGATTTACAGGCCTGAAGAGGACCCCACCAGCCCAGGCAGCAGCCTTCTTGCCTCCACTTACAAATCTGGCTACACCAACACAACCTGAGCTGAGCAAAGTTTTAGAAAGAAGAATAAACTTGCTAGAATCTTATGCCCAAATTCAGGCCAAAATCAGTAAATAGCTTGGTGTGAAGTAAAGCAAGAAGGGAAATGAAGGGATCCATAGCGTTTTGTTTCACTTTGTTTCAAAACAAACTTCCAAACAGATGGGAAGTATTACCTGATCCCCAGATGAAATAGGATATTTTGGCCAATGATGAATTCAGTACCTGGGGTTTGGCCTGAGCTGCTTTCTCCCTTCTCCACAGGTGCGTGGGCGACTCGCATCGCCAGCGCTGCCATGCGGGGCAGGCACTGCTCGCAGCCCTGCGGCCCAGTGCTGAGCCTGCTCCCTCCTGCCTCGCAGCAGAGCCAAGGGGATAATATTGATAATATCGGTCTAAAGGAGTGGCAGCCAGATGCAGCATGGCACAGAGGGGGGCTCAGATGATTTGGGCAGCCTGCGCAGCAGGGGACATGCAAAAGCTGGGGCGTGCCGTGGGAGAGGGGATCGCGAAATGCCCAGCCCAGGGCTGGCTTCCCTGCTGAGGCAGGAGCAGGGGAGAGGGTTAAATTATCCTTCAGCCGCCAGCTTCTTCTGCCAGGAAGCAGATAATGGCTCCTGAGGGGTTACCTGTATCGATTCAGCCACTGAGAGGGTATCTCCAACCGCTTTCCCTTTGACGACAGGCCGCTCACACCCTTCACCTAGCGCACGCAGAGGAGACCGGCGGTGTTCAAAGCAAGGAGCCCTGAGCCAGCCCTCACCTCCTCACCCTGGGAAACGTCCCCCAGGCAGCAGGGCAGCTGCCCAAGGCACGGTGAGAAGGGAGCGCAGACCTCTGCTGCGTCTCAGCCGCCAGGTCCCTGAGCACGCACCTGCCCTGACATTGTCCCGGTGATGTGGTGAGGTAAGGATTGCCTCTCCCCTTCCCCCCGCCCAAATACGCCTATCACTGTGTTAATATTTAACCAGTCCTGCAGGAGGAAGTAAGGCACAGCCTATGACACACACGTGGGAGCAAACTTCACGCCGTCGCGCCCTGAAAAGCTGGATGGGTGCCGCCGCCTGACTTCTCAGCAGAGGATGGCTGCACCGCCTTGCTGGGACACAACGCGGGGCACTGCGGGAGGCACAGGATTTGTTTTCCCCGGTTTATAATGGCACAGGTAAGTGCATCAGTGCCCCACACCAAGGTTGGACTTCATCCCACCATTACAGTGCTGCAGGCAACATGGCAGAGAGCTGTAGCACCTACCCGTGGGCTCTGCACTGGCTGTGCCCTTGCCAACAAGCACTGTCACTCACAGCTGGGGGTGCCAGGGTCCATCTTCAGCCCCTGACAGGGCAAGAGGGTGAGCCAGGGCCAGGGACCATCCAGGGCAGTCCAGTGAAGAGCTGAAGGAGGCAGAGGGTTGACAGGGCTGGAGACAAGGCCACAACATGGAGCCAAAAGGCCCATCCAGAGAAGCTGTGGATGCCCCATCCCTGGAGGTGTTCAAGGCCAGGCTGGATGAGGCTTTGAGCAGCCAGGTCTAGTGGGAGGTGTCGCTGCCCATGGCAGGGGGGTTGGAACTAGGTGATCTTTAAGGTCCCTTCCAACCCAAACCACTGTATGATCCAGGGGACAGGGCCAGAGGCAGGGACAGGGCAGGCTGCAGTGTCACTGGCACGGGGGCTGATGGCCCTGTGTGGCTGATGTCAGGCCCTGGGCCATAGGCAGGGTGGGGGAGACCCAGAGGGCGGACACGGGGTCCTGGGCCATGGGTAGGGGAGCCCCAGGGGGGCTGCCGAGGGAGCATGAGGCTCACTGGTGCCCTCAGGGTCCTGTCAAAATGGGCCCTGACCGTGAAGCGCAACTTAATGAGCAGCTGGTAAAAAAAATTAATTGGTTTTCCAGCTTTTAATGGAAAATACCGTCCTCAAGCTTGGTTTGGTTTTTGTTTCTTTTTTTTTCCATATGCCTTTTGTCTCAGTTTTTGTTTTGGGAATTTTTTGATGTCAGGAAAATATTCATTAAAACATTTAATTTAATTATGAAATATTTTGTGTGTGTTTGCTTAGCTAAATCACACCTTTTCCTGCCGCTTCAACAGTCATCTGTGTTCACCAAAGTTGCCATGCTGCTTCATGAGGGGTGATCTTTCAATGGTTGCAACCCTTCTCTTCCTCTGAGAGCTGAACTGCATCCTTCGCATGACACCATCATTGGTCAGTGAGTTGAACTGATGTGACACACCAGGAGATTTTTATGAGTCTATATGGCAGGAAGACTGAATCATAAAGAGTGAACACATAACTTTTCTGAACTATATTTCCTACTAAGCATGTCAACAGTTCTAGCAAGTAGAAATTAATGCCACACTGACTCAAAAGGAAAAGGTTCAGTTCAGCAAAGGGAAACGAAACATTCAATTTGGGGAATTTTTATCCATTTACAAAATTAAATTTCAAAACCTTTGCTTTATTAGAACAAATATCACCCCAATTTGTTTTAAAAAAAATAAAAAGCTATGAAACCTGCAGGAAGAATTTTGACCAGTTATAATTTTTTCTTTTTGCTTCCTTGCTCTTCAAAATCTCATTTTCTTAAGTCTAAAATCTCACAGTCTTGTTCACGCAATAGCCCTACTTTCATAACAATATTCTTGAGATACCTTCTGTGTAATTTCATTTCCATCCAAATAAAGCTAGAGGGAAAACATCTAATAAGCAGATTCCATCTCTGGTTGCCCAAGTAAGAAAAGGGCAAAAGGTTAAAATGGATTGACAGGATTTTCAGCTTGAATTAATAAAGATAACTCTTTGTAAAAATGCTCTAGAAAGGATAATAGCTGCTTTTAAAACTCTCCTAAAACTATCATTTGGCACTACCAAGAAGAAATTGGCTCTGTCATCTTTGTAATTGCTCTTCAGTTAGATTTAAGCTGCTATTAGATCACCCGTTAACCTCTTCTCTGCCTGACTAAAGCCTTGCTCTTTCAGCATCTCCTCACCGATACTGTGCTCTAGACCCTTGTCCACTTGAAGTCCTGTCACTGGACCCTCTCTGGCTTCTCTACATCCAGCTTGAACTGAGGGGCACAAAACTGCATGCAGATTTACAGATGTGTCTCATAGACATGAATAATAGTTTCTCTGAATTGCTGGCAACAATTCTCTGAAAGTGACCTAGTACATGGTTTGCCATATTTGGAGTGAGAGGGCGTTGTTGGCTTGTGTTTACCATGGTGTTTATTTCACCCAGGTCTCAAGAAATTTTCTCAAGAAATCAAGATTTCTGCCCACTGTCACTTAGGTGGTACCACTGCAGCCTGTACCTCAAGGTTGTTGCATCTGATATGCAGAACTTTGTGCTTCTTCACACTGGATTTCAGGATGTTTTTGTTGGCCCAGTCCTCAAGTTTATCAATGTCCCTTTGGATGTTATGTTACTACACCTGTGCTACAGCTTTTGTTATAATATTAGCTAATCACAGGCTTATCAGCTATCACTTTACCATACTGCAATCTGTCATGGTCTGTAGATTAGCCATATCCTTAACTGTGTACGCACATAAAGATGCATGGACCACTCTGCTGGTCCCAGTCACAGGCATTTCAATCCCACCCCCTCAACGTAGAGAGGACTGATTGAAGCCCACAGCAGGAACTGCGTCTGTTGTGGCCTAGAGCATACACCATGTTTACATCCTGCTCTGGATCTGACCACAGTGGGAGTCATCAGGAGGACACCTGTCACCTCCACCCACACACTAGCTAGCTTGGCTTCATCAGCTGAAATCCTCCTGGGTGAATCTGGTGCACAGTGACTGGATTGAACTGTCCTTTGTTTTCCCTGGGGCTGCTTAGGCAACCAACACATGTATTAATATTGTATTAATTATTTATTACTTCCCTTGTTAATTCCTTCCTTACTTTGACTTTCCTAATGAACTGTGATATTGTGATGAATACAACTTTTGGCATTGGTCAGAATGTGCGTGGGATAAGACATTACACAGTATGGTAGAGTGTCCGAATCCCCAACCACTGAGAACAACACGCACGTACAAGACTACCCATGCTCATGACTGTTCAAAAGATCAGATCCTAAGTTTGCCAGTCTGATGCAAATGGAAAATCATTTTGTGAATCATCAGCCTGCATGCCAGGAAGATTCCCACCTCCCACTCCAGTTTCTCTAGGCACTTCTTTCCAATTCTTCCTTTTTCTTCTGCCTGTGCGTAGGAGGATTTTTGCCTGTTTTTCTGCCCACTGCCCCCCCCCAAAAAAAAACCTTCCCAACTCTTTTTTGTGCACCATATCACTTCTGTATGGTGTGCAGACTGTGTAAACTGCTGGAGCATCCCTCCACATATTTTGTTCTGGGGTATGTTAGTCTGAAACATATGTCTATACAGCTTGCTGTGCAAACCCCCTCAAGAAGCTCCAAGTGAAATGGACTTTCTGAGTTGCTTAGTGAAGCCTTCTGTCATTGTCATTGTGGAGTTAAGTGTAATTTTTTTTTTCTCACAGGAGAATTGGTGTGATGGAAAATGAAGATCACCTTCATTTGTAAATTATTTCCTACAAGTGAAAATGCAGCAAGGGAAATCACCAGTCCCTACACTTCCATGATGTACATTAGCTTATTTAGCTGAGTCAAAGAAAATATGATCAGAGGATGCAAGCATTAAAATAACAAAGAAGAGGCACTTACAAATACAACATTAAAGCTGATTTGAGGTCAGTTCCAGAAACAGGAATAAAATTCTTCATTACTCCATGAAAACTGGCTTGAAAAGGGGAACATTACAAAGATTTTGAGAAATGGCTCCCTATTAAAAAATAAATGTTCTTTTCTCTAGTAAGAACATGAGAATTTAAACATCTAGAAAAGACTAAGGTAGGAGACAAGCTGACCTAGTGACTGAATTAGCTGTCTCTATCTTGACATTTGCAAGATGCTTCTCTCTACTGGTCAATCAGACCAAAGAGAAGCTAAGCCATAACTTTGCCAACTCTGCCTCCTTTTTTTTTTCCCCTTTCTATGCTCTTACTCCTTTACTCTACTGTTTCCCAAATATTTGGTGCTCTGAAAGTTATGCTTCTCATTCAAAACAGATTTTATTAGCATTAGCTATAGAAGTCTAAATTAAACACACAGACCCCCCTCCTTCTCTCACAAGCTTTAGTTTTTAAATTTGTTTAATTAATCTGTTATTTGAGTCTATTGAAGACTCATCATAGTTTTAAGCTTTGATTCACATTTTTCCTTAATCAGAAGCCTGGAGGAAAAGCTCCAGAAATAACAGGGTTGTGCCATTTCCTCTTTGTATTACCTATCTGAACGTTGACATGCATTTTTCCCACATTGTTTACACTTTGTGGGGCATAAGAGCTCTGGAGACCCCTTTCTGCTTTCAACATCAAGCACAGAGAAGACTCAGTGCAATCTGGGGTCCTTGCTATCTGCTACATATATATTTATGTGAAAAATTAGGACACTTGAAATGTCCCTACCCTCTGTTGCACAAACAACATTGTAATGTTTGTCTTTATTTTAAATGAAACCTCAGTTTATAAAAGATGGTTTGCTGAGTGAACAAACAAGAATTACTAGACAGATATATTAACTATCTGAAAGATATTGTCTGTTTCCTGTGACATGCTCATTGAATAGTTGATGTGATCCAAATTGGAGCTGTGAGGGCACTTCCAGAGGAGCTACATTCCTTATGAACACCAATAACTGTACACAGCATGCAGGATCCCCTTAGCAGCTACTGCTAGCCAGCTAAGACACAAGCATCTATCCCAAACTATTTATCAAGGACTTTTTTTTCTGTTGTCATTAAAGCTATAAAAGCATTACCAGATGGTATTTCACCTATCTTGATACAGGAGTCGAAGACAGGCAAGATATGTTACACTTTGGTGAGGCCTGCCTCATTATTTTGACTACAGAGTAGTCTGAAAGACCGGGTTAGACTGGATGTGCTGTTTTAGGCTGCAAAAGTTAGCTGAGACCAATCACACCAACAGAAGATTCTTCCCATTGATCTGAGGAATCTTGTTTTATCTCTTTCCCAGGAAGGCAGGTCATTTTTGTCTTGACATAAAGGTTCATGAAATGATGCTACCAGGAATCCAGACCTGCGTAAATCCTCAAAAACCTTGTAACACCAATATAGCTTATCTGATTTTTTCATTTAGGTTTTTTTTCCTGCTATTATAAAGTCATAGCTCTGTGAAGAATTGCTGTGGGCCCTTAATGAGGAAAGCTTTGGATATAATCTTCTTCCAGACTTTCACACACAGGATGCCATAGGATTAAACAGTTTATTCATATTAATATCCTTGCAGTTCTTATTTGACCTTAATAAGTCTGCACAACTGGAATGTAGTTCTCCAGTACTTTCCTGCCAGCACTCCTGAACTGCTTTCCATGTTTCCCCTTTGGTAGCTGCATTCATCCTCTCCAGCACTGAAATTGGTGATGAGTTGTGGCTGGTGAAATGAAAATGTCATAACTCAGGGAATGTAGATGAAGGCATTCATCATGGAGTCCAGGCAACAATAAGAAAGTTTATCACAGAATGAAAGAAGATGCAGCTTTGGTGCTGTTAGGAGAAGTGTAAATCTAAGAAGGAAAATTTTAGTGCTCTCTAATACAGCAGTTCCCCTGGCAACATTTTCTGTAGCTTTAGGAATGTTTTGTCTGTGGTCCAAACAGTTAGCTTAATTGCTCTGGTTATCATTCAGTTTATTCTAAGGCACTTTTCAATGTGTGATAGCATGCCAAGAAAATGTAAACATCATTCTCTACACTCATTATAATCACTATTGCATTTTTCATTATTGCTTAGGGTCATGATTTTAGACTCTCTCCTGAGCTTTACATGCACAGCCAGATTCTTCAAGGAGTTCAGGCAAAGTGCAAATCTATCCAGAGCTCCTTTAAAACTGGTGTGCTCAACACCTATCAGCCAGTGCATGGTAAGTCCTGCTCCAGACACGTCAGATGAACAGTGCACAAACCTCATCAATGATATGCACACACAAGCACTATGCCCAGGGCTCCAAATGCTGCAGGACTTTCCTGATAAAAACAGGAAAACTACCATGGGACTATGAAATTATACTCCTTTTCTTTCTTTGCTCATGATTTTGCAAGGTTGCCAGTTATGAGGAACGTTAATACTTACGCTTCTGAAAATAGAATATTAATGAATATTCCCTAAGTGACCTGCAGACGTTGATCCAAACTGACACTGCAATGATGAGAGAGCAGATTATCACCATAATAGTAGGCATTATATTGGAATAGCTGTGTCTTTTTTTGCACTTTCATGAAATACATCCTTATAACTGACACCTTACTGCTCCCTTTGGGCATTCAGTTAAGATCACCAAGTAGAAATGGCAGGGTTTTTTTCTTAGAAATAAACATCTCCTGTGCACTGTATCTGTGATACGGAGTCTGTGACTGAAAGCTGCCCTTTTACAGTATGACAACTTAAGTCCCTGGTAAAGATGGTTTCAGATATTCAATATCTCTTTATGTGGCAGAGTAATCAGCTCATGATCACTGCTGTATTTTGGCTTTCTCTTACAGAGAAGCAGTAAAGTTTATTTTGATATTCAGCCATTTCCTTTGCATCACTTGTATACAAAATAAGATTCCCTAAAAGCTTAAAGAGCTGGTGAGTACTGAAAGATCTCAAGAATATAGTAAAGTCTGATACGTTTATAGGCTAAAGTTTCCAGCCCCCTTTTCTCCCCTATTCTGCGCAGCACTTTCTTCAGCAGAGAAGAAACAGTAACTGCTCAGTTACTATGGCCTCAGGCAGCAAACCTCCTGCCACTTGATTTATAACTGCAAGGCATGGTGGGTCTGGCCTCAGCGTAAGGGGATGGGATCCCCAGAATGGGCTGTGAGGGCAGATGAGCACAGAGGTGCATCGCACACCCTCACCCTCAGCACCAAGCTCTCACCACCAGCCGCAAGCGCTGCTATTCTGCCGCCTCCTCATCCCTGGTAAGAGCGAGCTGCATTACTCATGCACACTGTGGTTCACTCCCACTCCTGCCTCATGGCTCAGCTCACTCTTCTTTTTAATTCCCTAGTTGAACCTTTACTAGCAAAGCACATGTAAAAGCTACAAGTTCCTCTATGTACTGGAGTCAAACATTTACTTACAACTGCTGTTCCAGCAATAACAATTAAATTAAAGATGAAGGGAATAGAGCTGCTTGGAAGATCTACAAGCTGGAGGTGTAAATCACACCACATAACTGATTTATGAGATTCTGCGCCTACAGCTGTATGCTGACGGTCTGTAACCGTAAGAGTGGCTGTGATTTCTAAGTGCTTTAGTGACAGAAGAATAGGAAGCTGATTACATGGGCCTCTATCCCTGCACCCAAAGTTATAAATTAAATGAGGTCAGGTAAGGTCAGTAGCTGAACACAAGGGATGTTGTGTACATGGTTCGGTGTGAGAGATTCTAAGAAGGAACTTCAATTTTCTTTTCCCACAAAAATAATGTATTTTTGAATTTTTGAAATGTAAGGCAACAACAACATTAATTCTCAACCATTGAAATTGTCCAATTATATTTTTCAGTGAAAATGTACTTGAGTGAACTTTTTAGAAGGATAGCCTTAAAACCACTGTATTACTAGGCTTTGAAAAAATCTCTATTTGCTTAGCCAGAACATGTGCAAATTCACGTCTGTTTTTTCAGACTGGATCTCCTAGGTACTGTATATACCCATGTCTTATGACTCAGATGCTTTTCTCTATCCAGTGTAATAATATTTGTAGATACTTCTGGAAATATATTAGTGGAATGAACTAATTAATTTAAGTCCAGCTGCAAAAAAACAAGCAAAATACACCAGAAAGGTAAGCAAGGAAAAAAGGTAAAACAAAATAGAAAGTTAGTAAGGCGGAGCTTTTCTAGGTATGGTTTTTAGTTCATAACTGCTTGTGTTTGGCAAGCAATCTGATGGCCTTCAGTTACTTGACATTTCTCTTTCAAGTGACAGGGGAACAGCGCTGTGCTTCCAGATCCCAAGTGTGTCAGTCAGCCATAGTCAAACAGTGCTGGCTATGGTGACACAGGCAAAACCATTTCAGGTTGGATCTTGATCTCCCAAAAGGTATCAACTGTGGTTAAAATTGTCTTTTATCCATTCCCTTGCTATGGTTTTAACAATCTTGCATTTGACACTCTTGTCATTTGCAAAAAACACATTCTGAATTCAGACCACAGCCTGTTTATAGGGTTTGGGTTTAAGGTACCTTCGACTTAAGGGTGTACCATGTCTAGACCATTAATGGCAAGAGTGGCTGATGTGGCAGAATTGCATGGTTAATACTTGTGAAAGCACTCCCAAGCTTGATCTCTGACTCTTTTATGGGAATTATGTGTTTGCCTTAGGAAGAGGAACCAACCAGACTTTTTAGGATGCACATACTATGGCATTTTAGAGAAGGGGAGAAAATTAATTTGAACTGGAAAAAGAGCAAGCCTTCTCACTTGACTACATCCCAAAATGTTAATCCATTCACAACCAAAAAGTAAAGTGAACATGCAAAACTGTGGTAACAAAATACTTTACTAAAATATCATACATTGAACAGTTATCTCAACATTCTGATGTTTTATGCAAATAATGCAAACACTGTCACACATTTTATATTAACATTATACATACAGTAACCCGCACAAATCCAAGAAGAGCAGTGTTCCTGTCAGATCCATGACAGACGATTAGCCCTTGTGTTCCGTTCAGCTTTTATATAAGGCAAGCATTTCATTACAAAAATCTACTCTGTATTCTCGAAAGTGCCTGGAAGGGTTGTACCTCCTCAGTAATACTTAATCAGGTGAGACATATGAGCAAATCCTTCATGGACATTTTTTAAAAACCTAACCTATACTAAGAATATATTAGCTGATGAGTTAGAATTGTGAAAAATCTATTCATTTTTCTGTATTCAAAAACTGTTCCTGTGTTAGAAGAAATAGAGTATGTTGGAATGCACAGCCGTAAGAACTCTAAGACACTATCTGCTGATTTTTACACTCCCTACTACCAAGAAGCCCTGGAGTAACTTTTCAGAGTCATTTTCCAAAGGTATTCATAAAAAACTGATTTAATGATCATCTGATCCAGAAAGCATAACAATTTTAGGATAGTGCACTACTTTCACAGACAAACTGCACCAAAATTACCTAAATTATTTATTACCCTACACAAAATTTTAAAAATAAGTATATGTACACTGCATTATTGTGTTTACAGTTCTAGTTATATTTCCAATCTTTTTGTGATGGTCTTCCGTAGGAAAATACATATAATTTGGCAAAAGGCCATTAATACTGTTTTGATTGTGTTAAAAGTCATGATCTGAGGCCTGAACTGCAAAAGTTAATTTCATTTAGGCAATATACACAAACTGACTAGCAGAGTGGCTTTGTTTAAATAGATGGATTTGCCTTACATCCAACCAGCTACATTTCTTAAAACACTTTTTCCAACAGGATAGCCTTATATTTTAAGTAATTAATTATTCATTTATTATATTCTTATTCAAAGCAGCCTACTGAATAGGGAGAAGTATGAAATCAATTTCTAATTTATGTGAGCACAAAGAAAACTGTATTTTGAGGAAAATAATGTGCAGCAACCTAAAGCATTCACTTGGAAAGCTAATTTGCAAAGAGGAGAGGGACTGGCTGTCTGAATCCATAACAATTCAACATGTACTCATTTGCTCCTTATCAGACCTTTATCAGTGATAAGCCAAACGCTTCAGATAAATAGGCAGGCCATCAGATGCTTAACAACATATGTTCAGTGGGGACAAAATATTTTGAATGCAATAATAAAGACATAGGCATCTTGCACGAATCACTTGTAATTACCAATAGACTCCCAGAAAACAGTATCCAGAATGAGATGGCTTCATAAAATGTGCCTGAGGACCTTATTCCCAATCGTACAGTAGCTATGAATTTAGCTCCCAAAATATAGGGACAGTGTCTGTAAATGGGATTAACAGAGAACAGCACCATCTTCCAAGTTAGTAGCTATATTCAAGTAATTAGGGTGGGTGAACTGAACTCCTAAACTGAAACAAAAGCCACAGTCGAGAAGTCCAGCAGAATCTGGCCTTCAAGGGTATCTTTTTTATTGATGGTACAAAGCCACAAACTGCTCAGGTAGGACACATTTTAATGCCACTTACAAGCAGCCATCGTTCAGGGAACCAACCTAAAATATTATCTCTTAACAGGACATTTTAGCCTTTGGCCACGAACTCAGCCTGACAGAAGACCATCAGCCACATCATCCCAGAAGCCTGGTGCCACCATAGTTCTTCTATCTCAATGCTTAGTGGAGGTAAACAAGTCAACACATCCATATGTAAATGAATAGCTGTTCTGCTGAGATACAGGCTCCCTGGGACTGCACAGCTGGACTGGTCCTGACAGCTGGAATAGCATTGGCACCAGGCACGGAGGTTAAGTGAGACCCACGAGGGACTGCGGGATTATTTCTCTGAGAAGAAGAAGAGGCCAGGATGAACGTTAGGCTGCACTATGCTATCCCAGCTCACAGACCCTAGGAGAGGTGAGCAAGCATTCCTTTATGCTCAACATTTTTCCATAAATTAAAGCAATAGCCAGCTTGCACCTTGGGTACAATAGCAGTGAATGGCAAAAAGACATTTCTGCAGGTTACATGGAAAGAATAGTGACTAAAGTGCTGTTGCTAGGCTTTATCAGTCTGACCCATTGCACCTACTGCAGGCAGCAGCAAAAGTAGATGTGCTACAGCAGGGCTTTGAGCCCAAGGGCAGATACACCTGCAAAGTTGGGATGGGAGGCAGAGAGATGCTGTTCAACCTGGAGCTGGGCTGCCCACCCCCGGCACATGATACGCACTAGGGAAAGGCATGCATCTCCTTCATCACCCACTCGACCACCTGGATAGCCACATCCCTGCAAACACCATATACACAGCTAGTTTCTGAATGGGAAACTTAAAATAAGGAAGATTATTATTCTACCAAACAAACATTATCAGCCATCAAAAATAAGTGCATGAGCTCAGGTTACTCTACATCAGAAGAAAATAAATAGTATATTATTACCATTATTAAAGACATTTCAGGATGG
>NW_010105743.1:10686-22006 GCF_000699245.1 Pterocles gutturalis | reverse complement strand
TGAAAATATTTATCCTGATCTTCAGACACAAGCAAGTAAAAAGAGACACTTGGACAGTCCTCACAAACTTAAAAAAAAAAAAAAAAAAAAAAAAGAAAAAGAAAAATAAATTACCCCAAAGTAATAAAATATTCCCTGTCTTTGCTCCATAATTTTAACCACATTCAGCATACTTCCCCATCCCAAAGGCCCTGCCCTGCCATCAAGGGGCAATGTTGGGCCCTGGTTCCCCTCACTGGGCCTGATCCTGACACCCACCTGTCATCACTAGGGCCTGGCCATTGCTGGCTTGACCTCAGACCATCACTACGCTACTACCTTGTGATGGGGACTCTTCATTGGACCTGGCCACCATCTGCCGGTCTGTCCTGCTCCCTCATATGGGTGTGTGGGGCTGAGCCCTGTCAGCTGTTGCATCCCCTTTGTTCCTGGCTCATCTTCCCCTATGGAGCAGCCCCACTTTTACTGCTCTCTGAAGAAAACATTTCACACATAGTATAGGCATTCAATACTTCTTTGCTGGTAAAATTGACCTTTTCTTTGTGTGAAAGTAAGTTAAATAGGAGCATTACATAAGGCATGATTTTATGAACTCCTTTCTCCCTCCCCATAGCCCAAATATATTTTCCACAGCATTTACTCTAAAGACTCAATTCCTTCTCTCTGAAACCTACAAACATCCTAGTGATTTCATTAGTCTTTGCTTGGTAGTGAAATAAGAAATGAGGCTCCCAGCCTGAATGATCACTTGGGCACATTTTCCCACTAGGTCTTGTTTAAAAGAGAAAAATCTTCTTGCCTTCTCTGCCTTATACACCCAGTTCCTCATAAGGAAAAACGTCTAAATCAGATGTGCTGTTTAGCTCACTGTAAGTGACTCTAGTTCAGCCTTGGTAACACATTAACAGTGCCTTTCAAGAGATCAAACTGAGACACAAATGTAAAAGATACCTCCAGGGTCTGTTTTAATAGAAAGACCAGGATATTCTCCACTGAGCATGGATCAGCTCTACCACGTATGATTCTCAGAAGGAGGCACGTGTATGGGAACAAATGCAGTAGCCTTACACATTCATCAGGTGCCCTGCAATATCTAAGGTTGTTCGAAGAGCACTGCATGGGCAAATTCTTCAATCTCTGGAAAAAATTGCATGGACTGAAGGAAGGATCTGTGCCAGCACACAGTTCTGCCCACATTGAGCTGGCTGCAAGGGCAGGGCTGCAGTTCCCTGTGACAGGAAGGGAACATCCTGAGAGCTACAAACTCATTTTCTTAAATGCCTGCACGGATGGGTGCAAATGCAGGAATCTATCAAGGGGGACCAGGAAGAAGTTGCAAATTTTCTGTGCTGAACAAAAGTACTTTGACTTTTAGATTGGCACTGCAGAAATGTTCCCAGTCCTGTAGCAGCAAGATTTGGGGAGCAGGTCCATGGAGAGGGCAGGTTTGCAGGCCTGCATCTTTCAGAAAAAAAAAAAAAATTGTAACTCATGTAGAGAAGGAATGCAAAGAGATGGGAGCAAGCAGGAAAGAAAGAGGTTTGCATGTTCTTGGGCAGAAATGCAGATTAAAATCACCATTTAAAAAGTCCTTAACATGATGAGTCTAGAGTTAATGGGGAGTTTTGCTGGAGTCAAGAGCAGCCCTGTAAATGAGGAGCATTTCCATTTGTTATTTCGAACAGGGAGTGTGCTAGAGCACTCCTCCATAATTTTCTGTCACTAAGTGATTCCAATAGCTCAGCTGCTCAGACGGTTCTACTTCATGGCACATCACAATTTTCTTCAAGCGAGAAAGAGAGAACGTAATCCTTTCTGGAAAAAATGTCTGCTCTGAATGAAGCTCCTCTGGATGAATTTTTAATTTGCCAAGGCACAGTCCTATGAATACATCCTCCAGTTTAATGAATGAAACACTCTCTGAAATATTGTAGATCTGACTAGCAACATCGGTGGATAAAACATAGCCGGTCCCCGAACAAAATGGTGGGTAGGTGCTTCCCGGATACTCTTCTCTGCTCACGTACCACTTACTCTCGATTATCCGTATAGGGTTCTCTCGCAGTTTTAAAAAGCCTGTGAAGAATCTAGTGGTCCTCTTTTTCCTTAGAAGCAGCTCAGTGAGGTAAAAAACATTGACAAACACATCTGTGTCCGTTTTCATCACAAAGCTGGACTGGTAACAAAATCTGTGAATCCATTCAATTCCCATCATGGTCTTCAAAGTCAAATTGTAATACGTGTCTGTAAAATTCTTTTGAATAATGTCTTTGTATTTTTGGCTTTCAGCAGCAATATCAGCCTGCTGGCTGAGATTCACAGTGCTTCCCAGGAGGAAATATGTCACCAGGCGCTTGCCAGCAACTGTTCTCTCCTTCCCCCAGGTTTGCCGGATGGCCATCCTGGCGTCAGCCTGGTGGTACGAGGATGTCACAAGAAGGACAAGGAAAGGTGGGTTCTTATGGCAGTCTATATCTGGGAGCTGTGAGAAGTTTCCTTCAATTTTCCTAAAAGTCGCTATGGGGAACATATAATATTGTCCTTTTTCACAGAATATACAGAATTTGGGCAAAAAGTTGTAAAAAACCCAGAAGCTAGCACAGCTGAACCCTACAAGGCAAACAAATAGTCTGAAGTTTCTGCAATTCATCTGAAAGAAATAAGATGGAACAGTACATTAATATATATATATGTATACATAGTTCCTTTCAGTGCTGTATAACAAACTCCCTGCACAGGGATTTAAAGCCAGCTCATCTCTAATTGAAAGCTACCTATTTCAGGGGACTCACTCACACGCATTTTTCTTAGTATCATTCCCACAGGATGTTCTGCTGGCAATCAAATTAACTCTCATGCTTTCTTGAATCTGTCCCCCATGCCAGAATATCCTCAAAAATCCACACAAGCATGTCCACTAGTACCAGGTTACTCTGTGTTGTGGTTTAACCCCAGCCAGCAGCAAGTACCACATAGCCACTTGCTCACTCCCCACCCCTCCGCTGGTGGAGGAGAATCAGAAGAGCAAAAGTGAGAAAATTCATGGCTCAGATAGACAGTTTAATAGGATAACAAAGGAAGAAATAATAATAATAGTAGTAATAATAATATACAAAAGGAGTGACAGACAGTGCAATTGCTCACCACCCACCGACCGACACCCTGCCTGACCTGAGCATCAATCGCAGCCTCCTGGCCAACTCCCCTACCTTATATACTGAGCATGACTTTTTACGGTATGGAATATCCCTTCAGCCAGTTTAGGTCAGCTGTCCTGGCTCTGTCTCTTCCCAGCTTCTTGTAGAGAAGAAGCTGGGAGGGCAGGGGCAGTGTAAGAAGCTGAAAGAGTTCTTGGCTTAATATAAGCATTGCTTGGCAACAACTAAAGCATCAGTGTGTTATCATTATTCTAAAACATAGCCTCACACTAACTACTACGAAGAAAATTAACTATCCCAGAAAAAACCAGCACACTCTGGCTGAAGCTTCAAACCTCCTCCCCGTCTTCAGCATCTTACAAAGGATGACTTTGACCCACCAGGGCCTCACAAGCCAGACAGTGGAGAAGCAGCAGACGTGTTCATGTCAGATGAGAGAGAATAACAGTGATAGCTTTTTTTAAATGCCGTGTTTCTCCATTCGTCTGAAAAGTGCCTGTGTCCCAGAGCCAGCAAGTGCTGGACAGCTGTCAGACCCAGGCAAGTTCCTCCCATCTTCATATTTTTTGCGTCCTGTGGGGTTCTTGCACTGACTCAGAAACTGCTCCTGATCTTTTTGCTGGAGGGGCCATGAGTCATGTATTTGATGTTGGGTCAGCTGCTTAGAAAAACAAAACAAAAGAAAACAAAACAGTAGGTCACATTATTTGGATGTTTCACCTTTTTCAGAGTTTAGGTGACTCACTACTACATGCTGAGGTGAGAAGAGAGTTGTCCATACCCCCCTCTCATTTCTAGGTGAAAGAGATCCAAACAACAACAACAATGTTAATTCATTCATCTTTGTAACAGATTCGTGTCCTGTGTATCTGGTTAAAAATCTAGTATAAATTTTGAGAGAGAAAAAAATTATCAAATCAAACTCAGAAAACTAGCTTTATCTTAAAATTGAGTATTCCTCGGATTTTTTTTCTTATATGTATGGCTCATAATAGTCTTGCTATTAACTTAAATTTTGCTTTAATTAAATACATATGTAAAATTGTGTGAGAATATATATATGCATACATATATATACACACAAAAAAAAATTATATGAAACTTGGCTCTGCATTTGTTCTCATGTTCTTCTGTGGCCTGGGAGCAAGCACATGAATATCCTGCAAGTAGTGTTTTCAGGAAAGGATGATGCTCTGAGGTTGACAACAGAGCTGCAGAAGAGGTTCACTTCTGTTGCTGGCTCTCACAAGACTGTTCAAGGGTCTGACATTTCTCTCTCACAGGAATTCCAGAACATGTACAAACAAAAGTCCTTGAAATACTGAACTAAGAAAGTAACCGAGAGCAATTTTCTATTAAAACCCATTAAAACCTATTCAGAAATATTCAAGAGCAAGAAGCCATAACATACTCATTTTACCTCATTTCAGCAGAATCACACTAATGTGACTTGAC
Organism: Pterocles gutturalis; assembly: GCF_000699245.1. Classification (NCBI taxonomy): domain Eukaryota; kingdom Metazoa; phylum Chordata; class Aves; order Pterocliformes; family Pteroclidae; genus Pterocles; species Pterocles gutturalis. The sequence goes on along the minus strand of NW_010105743.1, from coordinate 17,393 downwards.
CATATTTAGTTCTTGTTTCTGGGTTCGATCACTGGTAACAGATCTTAAAAGTAGCCTCTCAGTGTATGTTCTAGCATGTATTTACCGTACTGCCTACCCAGAGGCAGACTGTCTTCCTCTTTCAGTCAATGTATGAAGAAGCATACCTTATACAGATATATAAATACACACACATGCACACCCAGGTAACACAAAAGTCTGTAAATGTATGTAAATTGTAAAGCAAACTTTATAAAGTTTGCAGATCACAGGTATGTAGATGTATAATTTCACAACAGGTCCCTGCATACTGCCAACGGGTAGGCTGTGGCCTTGATAAGAGAGGCATACTTCCCGGAGCAAAGTCTCATTTGGTTCTGACTGTGTGAAAGCTGGAAAATGCCGGCTTTGTCATTGGTTTAATTGCCAAAAGCAAATTCAGGCTATTCTGGAACTGGTAGGAATGGTGTTCCTTTTTTCCCAAATGAAACACCTGCAATTAGCCACAGAGGTATTTGTGGAGGGGACATGGGAAAAGGCTTGCAAGGACCCAGATCACACCAGACGCACCTTGGGCATTCCCACTTCAGTGTCTCAGCTCTCTCCATATCCCCAGCTGCATGTAGGAGGGGGCCATCCAGACAACACACTGCACCCCGCTCCAGGGACTTACCCCAGCTGCAGCTCTTCACCACAACCCTGCAGACCCAATGAAACCCCCGGACCAGGTGCAGTGGAGGAGTCTCAGCCTCCCTGTCCATATGGGACTGCATCCCATCTTCTGTCGCAATCCCATTTCTTCCCTGTTTCACTCTCGCAAGTCTTTCCCCAGTATAGTACCAGTTCCCCAAACTCCCCTTTCCAGGTAAACTCAGCAAATGTGGGAGTGCACACCGGTGTCTCATCTGACAGCACTGGTTTTTATCTTTTCTCCTTCAGAGCTCAAGAAGAGAAGAGTTTACCCAGATGTCCCCGAGGCCAGCAGGAGCCCATGGTGTGATGGGGGAGGCTGTTGGAAAAGAATCATTTGCACAGGTACAGCCTCTGTGTCCCAAGCACCCAAGCTTGGCAATATGTTACAAGGTTGGCATTTATTGAAAGAACACCAAGGGAAAGGGGGACAAGAGAGAAGACCAGCTTCCTCTCGCTGAGGCCATTTTTCTTTTAAAACTGTCAATTGCTTTCTTGTTATCACCAGGTGAAAATTTTGAAAGCTAAAATGCACTTTCTATTAACACAGGCGGGTTGGTTCCTTGAATGACGTAAGCTGGCATATCTGGGAATAAAATCACCCTGATATTGGCTCCTTACTCCTGGGATGCTGAGCCTCCCTCCCGTACCTCTCTCCCCCTGCAAACAGCATGTATAGCTTCCTGGGTGAAGCAAGTGTTCTGTCTCCCTCACTGCCTGGAAGAATGGATATATGTAAAGAACGGCTGGAGAATAATGGCTTCTGTCATGTTTAAACAGGACAACATGACTGTGGCTGCATTTAGCAAAACCATCACCATTCAACCTAAATTATCTTGCTTTACAGCTGAGATACGAGCATAGGTTAGGTGTGACAAGGCCTGTGGTTTCTAAATTATCTGCCACTGTATCTTTCTACCTTTGCTTGCATCTGACAAACAATAAAGGCTGTGATTCAAGACTTCCAGCCTGCATGCACGTATCTCCATGGAACAGTCCTCAAGATGTTAATATCAAGTGAACAATAAGTCTACAGGAAGTGGTACAGAAAGTAATGGAGACTTAGTAGCAATCAATCTCTTTTCTAGAGGTCATTTTGAACAGCATCCAGTTTTTTTGTATCAAAATAAATCTTTCCAGTTTTATACAAAATCCTTTTGCATTAAGTTACACTTGAGTTTTCTTTCTGATGTGAGTCAGAAATTACAGTTTGTAATTATCTCAAAGCTTTTTCCATCTCCTATTGCTCCAGCTGCAAAATATTTTATACAGGGAATTGCCAAAAAATTACCTGCTTTGCATCCTAGAGAGCAAGTTGTTTAAACTGACTGGTGTGGTGTTTCATGACTCTGCACAGATCTAAACGAGGTTTGCATGAAGGCCTGGGACCCAAACAATGTGGGCTATAGAAGTCTAAAGCCTGGTGCTCTTCTCACACACGCTTGAAACAAACACATGAAGAAAAGAAGGTGGTCAAAATTTGTGATCCAAATCAGCAAAACTGGAGCCCTCTGTTTTGCAAGTACCAATTTCTACCGGGGGCATTAACTTCCCCCTGTGTTCTGCCATGGTAAGCAAATTGGTTATAGGGTCTCTCTGTTGACACCACTGACCCTTGTGTACCTCCTTCATGTTGCACAGTGACAGGGCCATGGTGACTCCTGTGACGAAGCCTAGTTACTCTATCAGAACTAACATGACACCTCCTTTATGTCTGTTAATGAGTATAATTATCTAAACGGCACCAAGAGATCAAGACTACATGCCACACAGATCAAGAAAAGCAATCTGGCCCAAGGCTGAGAGAGGTAAGTAGGTCTAGAGTCCCCCTGAGAAACAGATTCAAAATACCAATTTAAAGCAATAAAGTTTTCTTAATTTTTCTGGGGCAAAGCTACAATCATTCCACTGAGTTCAGTGGACCAGGGGTGTTGGGTTTGTGCTGAGGTTGCACACATCATCCAGGGAATGACCCAAACCAGAAGCAACTGAAGTGCTTTTGACTATCTGCAGGAGCTGCTGCTTTGTAGAGACACAAGCAGCTGTGACAAGGCAGACCCAAAAGCACAGGCATGATTTAAGTGTGCAAACATGAGTTACAGCCTCAAATACTGCATAGTTCAAATAGGCAGCGATATTGCCATTTTCGTTTCCTAATAACCGAAAGTAACATGTGCCCTGGTATCAGTACTAATAATACTTGTTAATGTTTGATTTTCCTTGGAATAAAGCCTCTAAATTGCTTTCTCAGAAGCTCAGCAGGACACAAAGAGGGATTAAACATGAATAGATAATAAGAAAATGTCAACTACAGCAGGAAACATTTATTTTTTCCTAAATGCAAGTGTTTCAGACAGCTCGGAGCTCTGAAAGACAAAATTTCTGGTGAGGCAGTGGGTTTTTTCCAGCCTGCTGTTTTTACAGGGAGACAAAATTGCTCACCCATGGGTAGGTGGGTTCCCCCCTTAGCCCAAGCTCAGAAGTCAGGGAGGGATGACTGGGTGCCCCTGGCCCAGCAGCTTTCAGCCATCTCCCCACTCCCAGAGCAGGATGCTGCCTGGCACCTACCAGACCTTGTCAGGAACTGCAGCTCAGTCCCATGCAGGACTACCAAAAACGTGGTGGGGAACCTCAACTTGCAATAAAGGGTCGCATGGGGACACACAACCCTGCCTCATCCCCTGGGAGCACTGGCTGGCTCCTTCTGCCCTGTGTGCTGGGTGGCATCATCCCACAGAACCTGTTGAGCCAGTGGTGCCATCTCCAACCAAAGAAACTGCACATGAACAGCCACCAAGGTGATGAGGATAAATGTCCCCTTTCTGGCACTTTAAAATGTACTTTTTCAGAGGGAGGTTTTATGGCAACTTATATTAACGATGCCCTCACCTGAACCAAATGTCAAGACTGGCAGGCAAGAAGGATGGAAAACCAGAACAGGTAAAGAACAAAGGAAAAACGTCTTCTGCTGCTTCTGCTGCCCTTACTGTCAGACCATGGAAAAACTTTTTCTCTCAGCTACCTCTCACCGGCCTCTGCTATCAGGATTGTCTCTCCTTGTCAGTCCGTCAGCAAGTCAAAGCAAGACATTGTTCCTCTGCTTCATACATGCCAGCTCCTGTCATTTAAGCACTGAGTTACTAGGCACTTTATTTACAGCCAAACTTTTTTTTTTTTTTTTTTTTTTTTTTGGGGGGGGGGGAGGAGGGGGAGCAGCATTTTTTGAATTTTTTTTGTCAAATATTTTTGCAATGTTGTTGGGGGGATTAGCTTTTCCAGCTCCTTCCTGGGCATCTCTGTGCTACCCCAGCCTGCCATGACAGGGTGCGCATGGGAAAAAGGGCTCTGATAGAGGGTGCTCTGGATGCTCAAAATAAGCCCCAGGATCTCCAGAGAGGCCACGATGTTTTATGGCTGGGGAGCTGTCTCTGGTGTGTGGGTAAGCTGTCTGCTCATGGCCACAGATGTGCGGCAGGAGTCCCCATCTCTGGACCCTATGCTGTAAGCAATCAATTAGACAACAGTTAGAAAAGGAGTATTTTTTAAACCGATTTGCAGATCCTACAATGTTGCCCGGCTTATGCTCTGTCATTATGTTACTAATACCCATTCAGCTGATTGACCCTGTAACTTTAACAGCAGATTGAATCTTCTTTGTAGAACATTGCACTGGTTTTATTTATTAATTTGGATTTAAATAAGAAAAGAAAAAAAAAATAAAGATGTAGAGTAGAAACAAGTGAAGTTTTGAATTAAATAGTACTAGGGGGAAAAATGTACTAGAGTGATATGCTAAATTCTAGATTAATATTAATCCCAGGGAAATCCCATGTGTATATACATAGTACAGATGCATACAGATATATGCATACAACTGTATTGTTTTAAGCAGCATGACCAACACAGCCTAAACACAGATGTAGTTATAATAAGCAAAGAAACTTTTTTCCTAGCAATCAAAGAAAAACCATGACCAAAAAAACCCAGACTTTAAAATATAAGTTGGTTAAAATTCAGTAACTGAGTAAGAGTCTCTGAAAGTCTCTCTCACCTCCGTGTCCCAGATCTCCTCCCATCCTTTCCAACCCTAGCCATTCTATCATTCTATGATTCTATGACAAAGACTCCTTTCTCACCTTGGTAGTAATTTTTTCCAAACATTCAGCCTAAAAGTTTTCTCTTTCTGTCTCTGTCTTCCCTTCACCCCCTGTGTACCAAACATCCCTTTCCAGATTTCTCTTCAACATTAATAGACTTGCTCCCTCTATTCCTACAATACTACTTCTCGCTGATGCTAATGAGCAGATTTAACTTTTAAAAGAATTGCCCCATGGATCAGCAATTTCACTCCAATCACTATTCCACTTGCTATATTCCAAACTCCACATCTCACCAAAGATTAGCAATTGTCCATGATGGGATGAATCAGAGCAACCTTACCCTGTATAAACCCATGTGGTTCATTGTGCTGAATAGGAACAAAATCCGACTCACAGCTACCCTCTTCTCTTCATAAACAAATAAAGCAATGAGAAAAATCATTCTTTAAGCTTTTGCTGTCAATGCTAGGACTCCTTTAAAAGCCTGTTTCTCTGAGGTATAGAAGCACTGTTCTTCAAAAATCGTGTGTGTCTGTGTCCCACAAACCAAGTTATTTATTGCACCCTCGTTTACAAGTAGTGCTAGGATTTTTCATCTTAATGAAAAAGAAAAATAAACCTGAAAATGGTATTTCAGACAGGATGAGGGTCTTGCTCTTCTCCCTTGCAAGCAATCTCAAGGTACATGAAGTAAGAAGTAAAAGAGCACTGAAGAGAAGAGATAGCTATGCAGATCATACAAAAAATGTTCAAAATGGGAAAAATTACCAATAAACTGACATTTCACTGTCGCTCTTAAATCTTTCACAAACAAAGTGCTGCTGAGCCCTGCCAATATCACTGTAGGATCATGACTTGTCAGGATGGTACCTCTTAGAAATTTTTTCCGCTACTTTAAGCTGGGGCAGCACTTGCACAGAGTAGGTGATCCCGGTGCTCGTGCTGTCTTGTGCCCTTTTGTTTCATGCTGCCTCTTGGCACTGTCATTTTTTAGTGTCTGGAGCTTTATTCTTCCCCTGTCAATACAACGGCTGAAATAAGCATTTGCATTTACATGTCTATTAAAGAAGTAATCTGGTACTTTTGGAAAATAACATTCCTGGACATCATAAGAGTTTCCACCCAGGGCAGAGACAGCCCAGGCACAGCCACTCAGGGTCCCCTCACCACCCCAGCCCTGTCCCAAATGCTAACTGGGAGGGATGGCACCCAGCTTCTCTTTTGATTAGCAGGGCTAAGGCAGAAAGCAGAGCAACAGAAATTCCTCTGTGGGGCCCTCATGCTGGCAAATCTTTTGCAAATAACTACTTGGCTTTAAAAGTGCAGATTATAGGCAGTAATATTTGCAGGATCAGGCCCAATGGCTGCTTTTCTAATTACTTACCTGTAACATGGGTCTTGTTCTTTTTTAAGCATTTTATCCAAGGTCTCAGCAAACATGCACGACAGTGAGAAAAACATTGCCCCGTATTTGTCCTGACTGATCCTAGCCTTTACCTGAGGACAGGTTCACAGGCTGCCCAAATGCTTCCCTGTGTTAAAACACACACCAAGTCCTCTGGCAAATGAGATCACTTATTGCTATCTTATTACCACCAAATCAATCTACTTCTCATGCCAATTAGTGTGACGCCCCTCATTGCCCATTTTACCAGAGGATGGGCATTGCAGCCCGGATCCTGCAGCCGAACCCCACTCCACTGTGGGGCCACACACTGCTCGGCTTGGGCACCTTTGCAGCAAGTGACTTCCCCGGATAGGGAGGTCTGGACTTTGATCCTGCTCTTCAAAGCGGGGTTGCACTTGCTGCCCCCTCTTCTCTTATTCTCCTAACCCAGCCGCGATGGTTGGTGAGCTTCAGAAAGTCAGTGATGGGGGTCTGAGCGCATGTCTGTAGGCAAACAGACTCCCCCGGTCATACTTGCAGTTGGAGTTAGG
>NW_010105743.1:0-10665 GCF_000699245.1 Pterocles gutturalis | reverse complement strand
CGCCTGCAATGCATCTTCCGGCGGCTCTGGCCATGTTGCACGGGAGCTGCAGCGAGCGACGAACAGCCTCCTGCGGGGAGGCACCGGCTACAGTTCAGGAAGTCTCCCCCGATCCCCCTTCAGCCCGGCCATCCCTAGCAAGGCGGTGCATGGTCATTTGCGTCTCCAGAGCCAGAAGAGAAGCGAGGGAAGACCGCGATGCGGCAGCAGTAACCTGAGCTCCCTGTCTGTCTCTTCCCTCTCTCCCTCCTCCCTCCCCCTCTCTCCCTGCCTCCCTCCCTCCCTCCCATAGGTAACAGAGCAGCTGTACCGCTGCAGCTGCACCGGCAGGGGAAAGAAAGTTAGGAACTGTCTGGAAATGTTCTTATTTTGCACATTTTGGATGGGAAAGGGGGGGGCGATGGCCTCCCAGGAGTGGGAGCAGTGCTAGCGGAGCTGGAAATCATGTCAGAGCAGAGCCAGCCCTTGGCAGCGCTGGGAAAGTTCGTGCTCCCAATTACCAGCAACACCGCCTTGATTTGTACAGTGAGAGAGAAATCTCCCTCTGCTCAAAAGGCTGCATTCAGGCACTCTCTGAGTTACGAGGTTTTCCATGATGAGGAATGACAACCTGCTGAAAAGGGCAAAGGGGAGCAAACACCACCCTGCGTGGCCCCCAGGCAACAGCATCAGCGGGGTGGCAACACCCATCTCCCCGTCCTCAGTCTCCACTCTCTGCCTGGACAGCTCCTCACCCCTCTCCTTGGATCCCCGTGTTTGCTTGATCCCTGGCACTTTGCTGTTCAGGACAGCACTTGGCCCCGGGTACAGTCAAGGCTTTGCTTTAGGGCTGGTCCAAGGCTGGGCAAGACACCCGGTCCCTTTCCAGGGCCCCTTCTGACACTTCTTGGTGCAAGTGGAGAAGTGCAGCATTTTTACCTTTTATATATGCAAACTGTCCCCCAGTGAAAGCAATCAATGACAGAAAGATCGACACAACAACAATCATTGTAGCAAATGGCTTCGGGGAAATATATTTCTCTCCTAAGGGCTGCAAGCTCAAGCAGAAAATAATACTTCTAAATAAATGTTATGGATAAAGCAGCCCTTTTAATAGCGACATACTCACTAAAAATTCAGGGAGTTTGAATTTCTAGCAAGAAATATTCACTTTGATTTGTCATTGTCATTTTTGAAACAGGTTGTTCTAGCGCAGCATAAAAAACAAGAGAGGAATCAATCACTACGGGCTGCTGGCAGCTCCCTTTCTCCTCCCCCTACGCTCCAAGGCTAGAGATGGATAGATGTTGTGAAGGAGACATATAAAACACTGTTTGCTTGTTCTACTTTGCGGGAGAAATACAAGTACAAAGAGAGGTCCAGACCCACTTCCAGGTTTGCTGTGGAGAGGACTGCTCCAAAAAGCATGGGGGCTTGCCTTTTTTTTTTTTTTTTTTAGGCAAAAAACCAAATGCAGGTAGCTTTAGTTACCCCTAAAGAGGAAGAATTATCTAAGGCACCTATAATGCCTGTACCTTCCTCTGTATGTGTGACTATCTCTTCTATGCTCCAAGTTCCTAAAAAAACTTTCCTTTAGTTTTGGTAAACTGATAATGCTTTCTTTGCCACAGTCTGACCTACAAAGTCCAAGAGATACTGGACACAAAAAAGCTCCTGCAAGAAAATTTCCTTCCCTCCACCTGGAACGTGGGGATTTCCCATGGAAAATGGGAAACCATTGGAGCCCTAGGACTCACACCTCCATCCGCACAGCTCCTGCACATCACATCACTCATCAGCTGCCCTCAGGGCACTCCTGGCCAAGGAGCATACTGAAATGGGAATGCGTTGCCATTTCACATCAAACCTGTTTCCACTCCCTTCAGCTATGCCAGTGAAAGGTTACTGCTCCTGGCTTGCTAAGTGAGTTATAGCAGTTTGCTTCTCCGCAGCTCCTAGCTTGCCCAGCTGTCCTTAAAGCCAGGGAGGCTTGAGGGCATTCAGCCTCTGGCAGGACTGCACACTGAAGTGCACTCATTGTGCTCGGAGATCACACAGGGTTATGTCTGGGAGGGGCAGAAGAGAAAGAAAATTAAATTCTGAAATGTCTAGCCTTTGTGCTGGGGGAAAAAAAAAAAAAAAGAAAAAAAAAGAAAAAAGAAAAATCTAGTTCTCTGTACCTCTGATTCAGGATTGTGCTTGCTTTGTAAATACACCCCTACACCAGCAAAGCATTTAGTCAGAGTAATGTAAACATATGCCTATATTTCATTAGCAGTAAATTTAAGTCAACATAAGTCGACGTGAAGTCAGGCCTCAAAGAATGTGTCAGGGCCTAAATCAGTGTTGTAATTGAACTAGAATAATCTAAGCCTTCTCTAAAAGCACATAGCTTTAACCTGTCACATCAAATGAAAATTATATACTTAAACTATAATCTTCCTGTTCCTTTAGTCATCAAAAGAGGCTAGATCAAATAAAAAAAAATAAAATAAAAATTAAAAAAAAAAAAGAGGCACGGATATGGCTCAGCTGGCTGAGGAGGAGGTGGGGGTCATAGAGCTGGATATTCAGCTTGAACCAAGGAGTATTTCTGCCTTCCAAACCAGAGTCACACCCAAACTCAGCTCCCGTGGCACCCCCATCCACATCACTCCTTTCTCCTTTGAGCAGGAAACTGGCAGCTTGAAACACTAGTTGCATTGGTGGCTCTATATTGTCATCTCCCCTGACAAGTAACGTTGGTTGGACGTGGCCTCACTAAGTGACAGTTTCCACATATGCGCTTGTTCAAGCATAAGGCAGGCAGAGATAAGGTCAGGCTGCAAGCACCCATCAAGAGATGCCATTGTTTGGTTTGGGTTTAGGTTCACTGCATTTTGTTTTGCAGCAGTAAGAAAAATGTGAATAGGAGCTCTGTCCTTGGGTTTTTCTGAATGCATGTTGCTGATAAGACAGCTGTGGGGGAGGCAGAGAAACACTTGCAGCTGAAGAGGGTAAGTGATTTACAGGCTGTATACTCTGTATATTTACAGGATGTTTTAATGGCTTTATTACCTGACTGCATTGAAAGTTTCAAGGCTATTCACTTTAATGCAAAATTAAATCCAGTTTTCATATATAATAAAGTTTTCAAGATTTTTCTACACTGAATCTGCACAGATTTATTTCAGTCAGGAGGAGGAATTTTGTTGAAATAACAGCATCATCCCTTCAACGGGCACAGTTTATGATATAAAGACATTAATAGCAGTGCAGATTAATCTAATAAGAGGAAAATCGTTACCAATAAATCCTACTTGTACAGTGGCAAAATGGTTTCTACCCTCAGATTTACAGTTTTATAATTCTACTGATGAAAATCCATATCTTTGGCAGACAGTGCAAGCTTTATTGTAAACTAGGCACACCAGACACCTCACTATGCATGAAGGTTTATCTATGTAACAGCACCCCTGCTAGGGACAAGTGTTCGCTTAATTATATAAAAATATGTAAAATTCTACAATAACTTGTGCAAACAAGGCTTAAATACCTCTCAGCAGCAGCGGGTAATAAAATAAGTGGGTAGCTAGTGTTGTGTACTATCCCCCACAGCTGACTCTTCTACTGCTCAACGCTCCTGGGACTGTGTCTCACCCTACTTTAATCCCTCGGAGCACAGAATCATAGACTCATAGAATGGTTTGGGTTGGAAGGGACCCTGAAGATTGCTTAGTTCCAACCCCCCTGCTGTGGGCAGAGGTATCTTCCACTAGACCAGGTTGCTCAAAGCCTCATCCAGCCTGGCCTTGAACACCTCCAGGGATGGGGCATCCACAGCTTCTCTGGGCAACCTGTTCCAGTGCCTCACCACCCTCACTATAAAAAATTTCTTCCTAATATCTAATCTAAATCTACCCTCTTTGAGCTTAAAACCATTACTCCTTGTCCTATCATTACACACCCTGATGAAGAGTGCCTCCCCATCTCTCCTGTAGGTCCCTTCCTTTAGGAACTGGAAGGCTGCTATAAGGTCTCCCCAGAGCCTCCTCCAGGTTGAACAACCCCAACTCTCTCAGCCTGTCCTCATACAGGAGGTGCTCCAGCCCTCTGATCATCTTTGTGGCCCTCCTCTGAACTCATTCCAACAAGCCCATGTCTTTCTTCTGCTGAGGACTCCAGAGCTGGATGCAGTACTCCAGGTGGGGTCTCACAAGAGCAGAGTAGAGGGGGAGAATCACCTCCTTCGACGTGCTGGTCATGCTTCTTTTGGTGCAGCCCAGGACATGGTTGGCTTTCTGGGCTGCAAGAGCACATTGCCAGCTCATGTTGAGCTTTTCATCAACCAATACCCTCAAGTCCTTCTCCTCAGGGCTGCTCTCAATCCATTCTCTGTCCAGCCTGTATTTGTGCTTGGGATTGCCCCAACCCATATGGAGAACCTTGCACTTGGCCTTGTTGAACTTCATGAGGTTTGCACAGGCCCAGCTCTCAAGCCGGTCAAGGTCCCTCCAGATGGCATCCCTTCCCTCCAGTGTGTTGACTGCACTACACAGCTTGGTGTCGTCAGAAAACGTGCTGAGGGTGCACTCCATCCCACTCTCCATATCTCCAATAAACACGTTAAACAACACTGGTCCCAACACTGACCCCTGCAGAACACCACTCATCGCTGGTCTCCACTTAGACATGGAGACATTGACCGCAACTCTTTGAGCACAACCATCCAGCCAGTTCCTTATCCAGTGAGTGGTCCTTCTGTGAAATCCGTGTCCCTCCAACTTAGAGACAAGGATGTCATGTGGGACAGTGTCAAAAGCTTTGCACGAGTCTAGGTAGATGACATCATTTACCCTTCTCTTATCCAGCAATGCTGTAACCTTGTTGTAGAAGGCTACCAAATTTGTCAGGCACAATTTGCCCTTAGTGAAGCCATGTTAGCTGTCACCAATCACCTCCTTATTTTCCATGTGCCTTAGCATAGTTTCCAGGAGGATCTGCTCCATGAGACTGACTGGCCTGTAGTTTCCCAGGTCTTCCTTTTTTCCCCTTTTTTAAAAATGGCTTCCTCCTCTGCTGACCTGCACCCATCTGGTGTTTCCCCCTTCCCTTCCCCTCCCTTCCCTTCCCACATGCACCACAGACCCGCAGCTGTCAGGGCCATCACCCATCTCCCATCCAGCACGTGCCAGCGGGCACCAGCCACAGCTCTCACCTGCACTTGGTGGGGTTTGGCTGAATGGCAGTTTATCTTTCAAAGAGGAACCCCAGCTTGACTTAGGGCTTGTGACCGACACAAACGCCTTTTGTTTCTACTGATAAGCTGCCCAAAGTGCTAACCATTCAAACTGTAGGGTATTCTACTTTATTTCTTGCTGTGCTCTTGATGTCCTGCGCAGGGGAGTTGCTTTGTCCCTCTGCAGCAGAAACAGACTGCTACCTAGCTGCTTTTTGAGTTTGTTATGAATAAGCTGCCCAAAATGTTCCCCACAGTCATCTTAAGTTGTGAGCAGGTGAAGACAAGGACCCCACGTCTTCTGCATCAGCCCAGTGTGGGAGGCTGCCTGATGATGACCATGAAGCAGGGGCTTTGGGCACTGGATGTTTCCTTGCCACTGCCACAAGGGCTCATTAGCCACAACCTCCATTAACATGGTGCTGCATTTCTCTCCCAGGCTCTTTCCAGCCCACCCAGGTTCCTTCCTGAAGACGCTGAAGCTGTCTCACCACTGCAAGCACTCTGCATGGCTCTCGTCTCTCCCTGCCCTCCAAGGATGGATCCAGCGCTGCTGGCTGTGGTGCTGCAGGGCTCAGCCACCAGTCATTTGCATCCCTGCTGGCCTCGTGGCTGGCCAGGGCTCAAAGGTTTGGCCTACAAAGGCGACCTACATAGAGCTGCCGGATTGCTCCTCAGTGTCCCCCTTGCTAGGCTGAGCGATCTGACCTGAATACATCCCTCATTTGCCAGGCTGTTTTCCAGGGTCTGGGTCCCATTAACTCTTCCCATCACTTCCATGTCCCTCCTCAAGCATAAGGTGAGAGTCTGACAAACTACCCCGGATAAAAGCATACACACATCCCTCCTAGTACAGCATCTGGAGGTTGGGCTTCGAGCCATTTAAGCTTTAACTAAGACACGTGGCTTATTTAAACAAATAGAGCAGGTTATGAAACACCGGAGCTGTCAGAAAGGTACAGCACAGCCTCCCCCCTCGCTGCCTGCGGTGTTTCGGGTCACTCCTAGAAGGAACCTTCAGCACATCTTCACGAGCAGGAATCTGGAGGGGCAGGGGCTGGACACAACCAGGGGTCACCACATCTGCCCCGGGACCCTGTGACCACCTGACCCCCCCAGAAGTGTCCTTTCTCGCAACACTGCCTTATGCCAATTATGATAATCAAATCATATGCTCCAGGGCTTTGGCCTGCAGAAATAAGGAAAACAGGATTTTTTTGGCCCCTGCCCACTGCACAATTAACTGGAATTATGCAGAGGGATTTCACTTGTGTCTCCTTGCCTTTTCCCCCATTTTGAAGAAAGAAAAAAAAAAAAAAAAGAGAAAGAAAGAACACTCACAACTGGGTACAGGACCCTGGGCCACAACAGCTGCAAAGCCATCAAGCATGTGCTCTGCTCATACGCCCTGATTTCCCTTCAGGAAGGGGTTTCTGCTCCCCAGCCTGATGGCCTGACCTGGGACCAGGGAACAGATGGGGCAGACACAGAGGGTTTGCTTTTATCCTGCACCCGGGGGTTATGGCTTAGCCACCTGCCCTTCTGCACACCCACTAGCTGCTTTCTGGCCTGATCCTCAAAGCTCCTATCCTGAGCCTCTCATTACCCCCCATTTGCACGAGAAACCAAACAGCTTGCACGGCACATCCACTCTGCGGTAAAATGCGCAGTCTCGCAGAAAGGCACACACATGGGCTGGATGCCTGACATCAGTCTTTCTTCTTCTTCCTTCCCATGTTGTTTTCTACCTGTCAGTAGTAAGGCAGTCATGGAAAGACCACAGGCAGGAGTCACCACAGAGCTGTGCAGGTGATGGGGACAGAGCCTGGCCATTGGGGTGCTGGTTGTAGGTTCAGGGTGGGGCAACTGGTTCCTGGGACCCCTCGTTGGATGGAGAGCATCTGCAGCCTCCCTGTGGGGACATGCTATAGATGAGGCAAGCTGGGGCAGAGCTCACATCTCCGTGCCTCCTGAAGGAACGGCGCCACCCAGACAAGGATGTGATCCCTGGGAAACAATGATTGAAAACCAGGCTTAATATAAGTCCCACTCCTTCCCTTCCAGCCTTATCTGATTGCAAATGTGTTCTCAGTGCTGACTGATCTGAGCGCCGTTATCTGGTTCATAGCTTGAGATGAAGGTTTTGATGGAGCTTGATTGCAGTGCCAGAAAACGGTTCACTCAGTTACAACTCTGACAAATAGATCCCTCTGAGCTGCTGAGTTTAATGTGGGGTTTTTTTAATTTACTATCAGCATGTTCCTGTTCTGGGCCAGAGAGAGAGCAAATGCCAAGGGGGAGGTATCCAAATTGCATATTTTTGATCTGTGAGAAAAAGGGCTGTCAACAGGAAGCTTTCAGGTCATTTGGGTTACAATAAAGTACATCAAAGCTTCCAAATTTGAAAAAAAAAACAGTACTACATTCTCCTCTTTTTGTCTCTTCTCTGCTTTTTAAAGAAACACCAGTATTTCTCAGAGGGAAAACAGCTCCCAAAACACTTCCAGCACATTTCTGGAAAGCTTGCAAGACGCTTTTCCTCAAAGTACTAGTGAAGGAGAGAGTCAGAGCCACTGACCTGAATTTGCCAGTGAGTGCTCAGCCCAGGTGCCACCTCTGCATGGACAGTGAGGACCAGGGCAAGGGATGGCAACGTGCCACCCTGGATGGTAGCACGTGCCCGCAGCAGGGCTGCACCACACCTCAGCAGGACTTGGGCTGATGGGAGGTCCGTCTTGCAAACACAGCTGTCAGCGACAGCCTGGAAGGTGAGATGAGCCTGTCTCGTGGGCAATTGCCCGCTCTGCTGTGGATGTGTCCTGCTGAGTCCTGTATAGAGCCAGCAAAGGCATATGATGTTGTTAGACAAGTTCAAAGTTCACTGATACATCAAGTGCGCTGTTAAACGCTCGCCCTGATGACTCAAGCCTGGGGATGCTCATGGCTGTTACAGTGCACGGCCTGATTTCACCCGCCTGCTTGAGACCGCACCTGACAGCACAACTGCACACACACAACAGAAATTACAATCAAGCCCAGAAGGCAGCAGAGCTGCATCAGCACAAGTGTATCACGGTTGATACAGGCTGCAGTGATAGCCCATACCCATGATTTTTAAAGAAGCATTTGGGGCCCTGTTTTTTTTGGCTCCTACACCATTTTTCCTGGGGCAGAAGGCTCCAAATCCCGCTGAACACAAGCTAATGTGCTGTCAGGCATGGCGTTGGTATAAAATGGGACATAAGGGAAATCTGATGCAATATTACCTTCAAAGAGATTGAAAATTCAAAAAAGTTTTCCTAAAATGAAATTTTTTTTACATCATTCCTCTCTGAAATGTTTCAACTTAGTTTAAAGATGAATTTCAAGAAGTGAAACACGTTTTTCACAAAAAGAAAAAAAGGCCATTCAGTGAACATTTATTTCTTTAAAAAACCTTGAACTGATCCATAATGCATTGCCATGTCAACAGCTGAAATTTTCAGGATAAGTTTATCACTACAGTCCTCCATTCACCCACCTGCAGCCCTGCTCTAATACACTACTTTCTGTTACCTAGGAGTATTATTTGTAGTGATCTAGCAAATTGAGCAAAACCACTGGCTCCACAAATATTTATTAATGCCTTTTAAATATTTATACTTTAAAAAATGTACATGTTTTCTTCTTTGTTGACTTTTTGGGTGTTTTTTTTTCAGGAGAACGACAGTGAATATGGGTAGCCAGATGTCCATCTTCCCTGTGATTTCCTGGGTGTCTAATTCACACTGGACATCTCCTAGATGGACAGCTTCCCACTTTTTTTTCTTTGTTGTTGGAGAGCTTGTCCAGCATGTGAGGTGGGAAACTCATGGATGAGGACCCAGCCTGCGGAGCAGGGGGTGCGGCTGGTGGCAGGCAGTTCCCTGGGACCCCCAGGTGCTGCAGCACTGGAGCCCCCTGTGCAAATGGGTGCACTAGGTCTGTCCTTCACCTGCCGCTAAAACACTCCTTTCTCTCAAGGCATGCCTGGTTGGGGATGGAGATTTTCCTTGTTTTTGTACACTAGGCTGGTGCTCGCAGCAGTCGCCTTTGATAGGGGGCACCCTGGCTGTATTTAAGAGTCACTAAACAATTAGCCAGTGGGACAGGGAGCAGACCCCATCAAATGCCAAGCTGAAAAGCCCTGATCTTTGTCCTCTGCCCTCTCAGCAGCCACAGCTCTGCCCTGCCCGATGGCAGCTGTGGAGCTGGGGTCTTTCCACAGCCAGGAATGTCACGCCTTGTGTGTTCAGCTTCAGTCCTCTTCCACTCCACCCCATGAAAGACCAGCTTGAAAATGCGGACACTGTGGGAGTGTGCACAGTATCTAGATGAGTATTTATGTATTTATTTCTGATTACTTGCTTGCCAGGTAACCTTTTATGAATGGCATTTTTTTATCATGAAAAGGATATTTAAAAAAAAAATTGCAGGTATTTTCAACTTGCTCTTCTTATAAGCATTTTATCTTATCTCTAGTTTATATTTGCCCTCCCAACCCTTCTTTTTCCAAGAGAACAAAACCATGATCTGCCCCGGATCAGGGTGTGTTGTGCACACCCAGACACGGGGGTGTCACCAGCCCCACAAGCTCCTCTTTTGCATGGGTCAGGCCAGGAACACTGGCTGCCCCCAAGTTCAAAGCTTGTTAATCTTTCACAGAGTGCAGTAAAACATAGACAAACAATAAATGTACCTGTCCTTTTTTCTTCTTGCCCACTCAATCAACACCCTGCTTTTTGAGACCCAGGAAATGGAATTGTAATTAAGAAAGGAAAAATTATTTCTATCTGGAACCATTCCTCACACTAACCACTGTAAAACATATTCCACAGCATTTTACGGGGCAAACAAATGTTTTCTGGTTGGTTCAGCCCACAGCTCCACAAAGCGCTGCTCTACCCACCCGGGGCATTCGCCTGTGCACAGGCAGCTGCTAAGGACACAGACCCCTTCTGGTCCCTGGGATAAAAAATGTGTTTGCACTAGGATTGCCACCAGCCTCCTTTCCGGTGCCCACTCAAGCACAGAAAAGCCGTGTTCCGGCAGACGAACCCACGCTGCTGCTGTGGGGCACCCACGGCAGCCTCGCTGCTCCACGCCCCCTGGGCTCTGCAGGGAAATTGAAAACTAACAAAATGCAGCAAAAACGTTCAGTGGAAGAGCAGAGCATGATGAATGCCTGACAGAAAGGTGTACATCTGAATCGTCAGTGTTAGGCTTCAAATATTAAACCACCAAACCTTTAAGCAATCAAAGACTGGGATATCTCTAGCTCAGTTAACATAAGGTTTCCACTTAAGGCATCAAACTGGGATGCCTGCATTTTAATTTTCTGACAAGTTTCTAAGTACAGAGAGTTGCACTTCTTGTGCTCCTGGAGGTAATCATGAAGCCACGCTACTTGTTAATATAGAAAAAGTCACCTGAGGGAGAAGGGAAGGGAA
>NW_010105742.1:340-618 GCF_000699245.1 Pterocles gutturalis | reverse complement strand
AGAGGAGGTACTCGGGGGCTGCTCCGGGCTTACTCACCCATTACTGGGGGGGATGCTCAGTTACTCAGGGGATGCTCACCCCTTACTTTAGGGATGCTGGGTTACTCGGGGGGTGCTCATCCCTCAGTTGGTGCTCAGTTACTCAGGGGATGCTCAAGCTTTACTTTGAGGATGCTCAGTCACTCAGGGGATACTCATCCTTTACTCGGGGGATGTTCAATTACTTGGGGGATGCTCACTCCTTATTTTAAGGATGATTAATCAGCTAGGGGATGCTC
>NW_010105742.1:0-262 GCF_000699245.1 Pterocles gutturalis | reverse complement strand
CTGGCGGGATGTTCACACCTTACTTTAAGGATAATTAATCACCTGGGGGATGCTCACACTTTACTTGGGGGATTCTCCTCCTTTACTCGGGGGATGCTCAGTCGCTCGGGGGATGCTCCTCTGTTCCTAGGAGCTTCCTCATCCCTTACTAAGAGGCTACTCATCCTTTACTAGGGGTTTCCTCATCTGTATTTGGGGTTTACTCTAGCCCTGCTCACTGCTTGGGGGTCTCCGCACTGGGGTGACCACGGGGGCCTGATCC
>NW_010105741.1:0-14093 GCF_000699245.1 Pterocles gutturalis | reverse complement strand
CTGCTGGCCCGGTTCCTGGGAGGTGGAGGAGCAGAGGCATGTCGGGGCCTGGGCACCGTCCCCGCCCGACCTTCGCTGCCGGCCTGGGGCAGGCACGGGGCAGGGCCGGTACGCGGCTGCACGTCTTCCGCCCGCCGCCTTCTGAGGGGCCTGAGGCCGTCCAGGGGAGGCTGTGAAGTGGTGTCAACAAAACAAGGGTTACGGCTGTTTGGCCAGCTGCCTGGGTGAGCAGTGAGCTGCGCCGGACAGGGTATGGCAGTGGTTATCTTGTTGGCGGAGAGAGCTGCTGTTAGACCCTGATAAACGAGTCGGTGCTCTCTAGGCTCTGTTAGCGAGTAGGGAGTTGGATCTCAGGGGGTTTGGTTGGCAAGGCAGTGAGTCACACTTGGTTGGATTCATCATTCCCCACCCCCCCACCTCCCTGAGCGAAGCTGTGTGCGGGCTTCTGTGGTTTCGAAGGGGTGTTTATGGTGGCTGTCCTTTCAGAGTTCCAGAAATGGGTGAGGAAGCTGTGCCTAAGCCGTTAACATTGTGTTATCCCAGGAGAAGTTTTACATGGACTGCGTGTATGCTTGTATGCAAACTTTCTCAGAAGGCTTTGCCCCTGTCTTTAGAGGATATTGACAAACTGACTCTCTTTTGTCCTCTACGTTAGTAAGTGACCATCAACATCCTTTCGGTCACAGTTCCCCCTATTGAGTTTATGAAACTACTCCTTGAGGTATTTTCTGTACTTTAGTTCATCCTACTTCCCTAAGTATCTCTAGAAGGCAACCTCTTGTAAGATTACATGAGCTTATTTTAGAGCCGCTAATAGCTAATTACCCTGATTATTGTGTTACTACTGCCTTTCTTGCAGACTTGAATAAAACGTTTATTTACAGTGTCCGTGGGGAGCCCCTAACACAACATCAATATCCTGTTCCCTTGCTGATGTAATGAGTGAACAGCTGGCGAAAGAGCTGCAGCTGGAAGAAGAAAATGCTGCTTTTCCTGAAGTGGTTGCGTAAGTTTAAATCCTGGATTAGTGATCTTCATAGTTGTGAAGCCATCTTCTATTTCTTATATAGTGTCCTTAATGTGTAGCGATATGATAAATGCTTTGCCTGTTATCTCCTAACTCTGCTTCTTCAGGTCTTTTCGGTGAAGATGGCTTCCCCAGTTAAAACTCTTCCTTAGATTCTCTTTTATGTCACCCTTCCTTCTTTCTTGATATTTTCGTTGCATTGTTTTTGATTGTTTCTTTGCATTGCCAGTCTGTAAGCTATGCTTTGAGAAACATTGTCAGAAGTGGGTTTTTTTCTTCCCTTTTAGAGACTCTTGTTAACAGTATACAGTGTCATTTTTCAGAACTGACAGGTGTATCACCTGTATCCTGCTAATACTTGTAAGTTCTAAACATAGGCCAAGAGCCTAATAGTTCTAAACTCTTACAAATTTTGCCTGCAGTCTTTACTGTGAAGCAGAGCAAAGCAACACTGTTGGGGAGGTGTTTGTTTTCATTTATTTACTTATAAAAATATACAAATATATACATACACATGTATCTGTATGCCTTTTTTCACAAAGGCCATCTTAAAAATAGAGCCTAATGCTTCTTACAGAACGGTAAACAAGTAAAATTTTAAGTAATATTTGCGTTGTAAAGGAGTGTCAAAAAAAAATCAAGTCATGCTCTCTTGGCTTGGAGGTAGGGGCTGGACAGTTGAGATCCATTAGTTTCTATGCAGCTCTGCATGAGGTCTTTTGTATAGAGTGGTGAAATGGTGTATAGCGGTGTTTCTGTTTAGATTACTGTGCTTAATATTTTAAATTTCTTTTTTCTTTTTTATGTAGTGTTGCTGAAGGACCATTTATTACAGGAGAAGATATTGACACTTCTAGTGACCTAATGCTAGCTCAGATGCTGCAGATGGAATTTGACAGGGAATATGATGCACAGCTGCGTCGTGAAGAGAGGAAGATAAATGGAGATAGCAAAGGTACCCTCATTAGAAGAAATATTTTTACTTTGGAGATATTCTTGGCACTGTGCTTAAGATGACAGAGCTGTGAGGAAGTAGCAAATCCCTGATAATCACGGACATGCTTATTTGTTTTGTTTTTCAAGTTTCCATATCTTTTGAAAATTTTCGGAAGGTACATCCCTATGACAGTGACAGCTCAGAGGATGAGGTTGATTGGCAGGATACCCGTCATGATCCATACAGAGCAGGTATGTGTCAGTTTTAAACAGTTTTATTTCTTTGGTTAATAGACCTAAGAATATGACATAGTTAAATTAGTTTTTTTGACTGTAAGGAGGCATACCGGTTGTATATAAAATCAGGGAGGTATATAAAATGGGAGGTGTTATGGAAGAAGTTGGGCAGGTAACTTCAAGCTTCTGTCTGCTATTATATTGACTTCAGCAGCTGAATCTGATAAAATAACTATTGTACATGGAAAGTATTGTGGGATAGTCATATCCATCATCTACATTTGGCTAGGGGCATCTGCACATGATATCGAATATTCCTGTCTTTAACACGCCAAAAGTGTGTCTGACACCCCAGAGAACACAGAGAAATAAGTCATAGCGTAGCAACAGAGGCTGTCGTGTTTACGATAAGAGAACACTGCATTAAGATCATACAATTGAAGTGTTTTATTCTGTTTAACAAATAAAATTGTGTTACTTTTGTGGGCCTTGTAGAACCTTTGTGAGCATTAGTTATGTTTGTTTAGATTTATTTTTCTTACTGATGGCAGATAAACCTACTACTACACCGAGAAAGGGCTTCATAGGAAAAGGAAAAGACATTACTACTAAACACGATGAAGTGGTATGTGGCAGAAAGAACACTGCTCGCATGGAAAATGTAAGTGAAAACTTGTTTTGTGTGTAAAACCAGAATGCTGTAATTCAGGCAGAGGACTAATGCTTGTCCATCTGTGCTACTGTATATGGTTGACCTCGGCTGGATGCCAGGTGCCCACCAAGCTGCTCTATCACTCTCTTCCTCAGCAGGACCAGAGAGGGGAGAGAACAAGATGGAAAAAAGCCTCATAGGTCAAGGTAAAGGCAGTTTAGTGGAGCAAAGGCGGTGTACAAAAGACTTAGTCTCTACTTCCTGTCAGCAGATGATGTCAAGCCACTTCCCAGAAAGCAGGGCTTCAGTGCGTGTAGGGGTTGCTCCGGAAGACAAATGTTGTAATAATGAATGCCACCCCCACCTCCTTTCCCTTAGCTTTTATTGCTGAGCAGACATCATATAGTATGGAATAACCTTTTGGTCAGTTTGGGTCACTTGTCCTGGCTATGTCCCCTCTGGAGATCTTGCCCACCCCCAGCTTGCTGGTGAGGGGAGAATGTTGGAGGGACAGCCTGGATGCTGTGTGAGCACGGCTCAACAGTGGCCAAATCACTGGTGTGTTATCAACACCTTTCTAGTTACCAACACAGTGCACAGCACCATGAGGGCTGCTATGGTGAAAATTAACTCCCATCTCAGCCAGACAGTGCTGATTTTTAAATTTAATTTTTATATTATAATAATGCATTATAAAAACAATAAATAATTTTTTTAAATTGGATGAAAGCAATGCTGTGCTTCGATTAGTTATTTAATTGGCAGTTTGAGTTGTGCAGGCTTTTTTATTTAATAATAGTTTGTTAATGACCAAGATTCAAGAATTTACACAGAACTGTTTTGGCAAAACAAAACTATCAGCAAGTTTGGTACACAGGCAAATAAAGCACCAAGGCTATTTTTGAAAAGCATAGCTGTTGTGTAACCTAATTTTTTTTTTTAAATTCGTTTGGCCTGATGAGCCAAGTAACTTGTTTTCAGTCAACTGTTAAACTTACAGCTTTTCAGTAAGCTTATCCATAGTACATACCGTCCATTTTCTTTAGTGTAACTGGTGCAAGTTCTGCAAATAAGGAAATGCTGCAGGTGCCATTTTTTCGGGATGTTAGGTAATCTCGTATCAATTTGGGCAGAACTCTGAGCTATCACTTGAGAGCAATATGTTTTTTAATGTAGTGACAACATTACACAAAATGGGTTTCACATAGGTCCTAGGCTTTTGCAAATTGGAATGAGAAATTTCTGCTTGTCCCAGCATTTGGTGTCTGCTAGTAACAATGCTTAAATTTCTGTTATTTCTACTTGTAGTTTGCACCTGAATTCCAAGTTGGGGATGGAATTGGAATGGACTTAAAGCTGTCAAATCAGGTCTTCAATGCCTTAAAGCAGCATGCATACTCTGAGGAACGTCGAAGTGCAAGGCTCCATGAAAAGAAGGAGCACTCCACTGCTGTATGTTTTTAATAAAGTCTCTCTATATACTTTTTATCTTGTGTAACAGCTGAACACTGTTGTGGTAATTCCTTGAAACATTTTATTTTTAGTAAAAGAGTTAAGCGATATTATGTTAACATTGCTGAAGGAGATGGTATCAGCCAGCTTCTACTAGAAAAAGTCTGTCTTTATTTGAGCTGCATTATTGTGAGAGCCATATCAAAATAAGAGCAAGCAGCTTCCTTTTTTTTTTTTAATCTTTGTCTTTCTAAACTTGTGTCTTAATCAGCTACAGTGAATAAACTGCCTAGCAGTTATTTATAAAAGCCATCCAGAGGACTAATCCTCTGCAGCCGAATCAAGTAACTCCAAACATCTGTCTTCATAGCATGTTTCAAGAAGATGAGGTGACCAAGTAAACTCTAACTCAGTTAGGAAGTTGGTATGTTTTAGGGGTGAGTTTAGAGCAGGGCCTCTGGTAACTCTTCAAATTTGGGTGTTTCACTTTATTTTATTGTTACTGATATAAAAGGAATATTATATTTAGGATACTTTGATTCATGTTTTATAGACTTCTTGAAAACACTATAGAAAGCGCTCTTGAGCCACAGTATGTACTTCATGTGTAATTGTTAAAATACTGTATGTGCTACATAGCTGGTAAGGTACCTGAGAGTATTACATCTTAAGGACTAAAGGTGACAGTGCTGGAGCAGTTTGGCTTTGTTTCATCTGTTTGTTTGTTTGTTCTTTTTTTTTCTCTCTGTCAGTTGAAATAATGCTCTTAATACATTATTCTTTCCACCTAGTTGAACACAGTGTATAAATACTCTAAACTCACTGTAAAGCAAAAAAATATTTTAATGAATTGAGTATTAATTTCTTGCCTGTAGGAGAAAGCAGTGGATCCTAAAACACGTTTACTTCTGTACAAGATGGTCAACGGTGGGATGCTGGAGACCATCACAGGCTGCATCAGCACAGGAAAAGAATCTGTTGTTTTTCATGCATATGGAGGACAGTAAGTATATTGTTTGTTACTGAGAGTAGCTTTAGGTACCAGAGATCGTTTACAAAGCAGAAACCACAAAAATATTTAAACCATCTGCACTTTTTTTCATTACCAAAACTTTAAACTTGTATTCATGTATGTGCAGACAATAATAAAATCTGAAAACCAAATGGTACCAACTGTAAGTAAAAAAAATCCCCACTTTCCTCCTTGGAAACCATTTAATAAACAGGAACAAAACCCCTATAGTTCTCTGTGGAAAAAAGTGTACTCCTTTTATTCCTTTTACTCCCTTGCCTGGCGACATGGTTTAATGGGTTAGGTGGTGTTGCGTTGACAGTTGTACTTGATGATCCTTGAGGTCTTTTCCAACCTTAATGATTCTATGATTCTGTTCACTTTGCAAGTCATGCAAGATTCCAGTTTTAAAGACTGCCATGCCAGAAGGATTGTAGTACGTTAGTAGTAATCGTAGTGCATTGAAATACCACTAGTTTAAAGTGAGTTAAGAAATAACTAATAAAACCCAAACACACGTAACCTATTTAGAGGTGTCGAGAAAGAGGTAAGTTGAGGGTGGGGAGTAAAGATGCACTTTTTTTTTTTTAGTTGACCTTTGCTTGAATGATGTTCAGGAGTGTTCTTTTGCTTAGCATTATTCAATGGGCAATAGCTTTGTGGTGCTCAACAAAACATTGTGATACTACCACTGTTATTACAATGCAAGACTTTTTTCACTTGTAATTTCTTGAAGCAAGTACATCCATTAATAGGGCTGTTATTAGCTATGATATTTAAGTAAAATATTAACAAAGTGGGAGATGGAACCTATTTGGTAAGAAACACATAATCAAAATGTTAAAACCCGAACATTCATATATGAACTTAATCATACAACTCTTACAAGCTTAACTTGAATTGGTTTCCACATTTGATACAAAATAATATCTTTTCCTCTCTTATGTTAAAAATCAGTGTATCTTGCAATGTTTTTTTAAAAAAAAAAAAACAAAAAACAAAAAAACAAAACCATGTATTTGCTCGTAAAGATGTGAATACTTAACCCTGTTATATATTTGATTTTTTTTTCCACGAGAAGTGCAACTGAAGATAAAGTTATACCTCCAGAATGTGCCATCAAAGTATTTAAAACAACTCTTAATGAATTCAAGAACCGTGACAAATATATTAAGGATGACTACAGATTTAAAGACCGCTTCAGTAAATTGAATCCACGAAAGATTATTCGTATGTGGGCCGAGAAAGAAATGCATAACTTAACAAGGTAAAGAAAAAAAAGTGTAGTTGCCAAATGCTGATTGGTTTCCTATTTTCTGTTTGAGGAAGGTACACTATGTCTGGGTAGGTTAGATTTGATTTTTAGGCTAAATAATATACAGTGTGACACAGACTGAGTAAGCCTCTGGTTTCTTACAGTTTAATGATTGTCAGCATCTTCAGGGATTTGGCAGCAGAATTTATAAGCCCATGAAGTTAATGGGGACAAGGTGTAAAAGTAATTAGTTTTCAGTGAGCAATTTTAGACCACTTATGACTTTAAGATCTGAATTTTCCCATGTGAAATGTGCATATTTATTCAGTTTTCAGTTAGGTCTGTTTCAAAGACTTTCTGACTCTGGATCAAGTTTCTCACACACAGCTCTCCAAGATTGGAAATGAGCAAGAAGGAACTAGAACTGTAGGGTTTGGGCATTTTTGTTTTTCTTAATCAGTATCTATTTTCTGGATCCACAGAATGCAAGATGCAGGAATTCCTTGTCCTCAAGTGGTTATCCTTAAGAAACACGTCTTGGTTATGTCTTTCATTGGCCAGGATCAAGTCCCAGCTCCTAAACTAAAGGATGTAACACTTAGTAGTGAAGATATGAAAAAGGCCTACTATCAGATTCTTAATGTAAGACAATGCTGATTTCTCCTCCAGTTCTGGGTTGTGTTTTCTTTTAGGGGAATAACTTAAAGAACAAATCAGCATTTATTTACTTTTCAGGATGCTTGCATCACTTTCAAGATACGGAGTCCAAAGGCTTATTTTGCTGCTGTTTAATGTGTGACTTAGAATAAATAAGAAATCATGCACTGAAAAAAAGAAATAAATTGAATCTTAATCTGAGTGGAAACCATGCTGGAACTTGATAACAGATAATTAGCAGCAGAGGAATTATGAGCAAGCAGTCCTTCTTTTAGAGAAGTAGTATGTGGTTTAGTAAGTTCTCTGAAGTCTTTCTGGGCTTGCCAAATACTTCATTTACAATGCTTAAGCACTCTCCAGTGGATAATCCCCTCCTCACCCCCCTTTTGAACAAATCTAGAAATCGGAGAACACTTGAGAATATTTTGTGGTAGATACTTTACTTTCTATTATCTGCTGTAATTGGTTCAAACATGTACATGCGAACTGTCCACTCACTATTAGCTTCCTATAGACATTTAAAAAAAAACCCCAAACAGTCCAGTAGCATGATAATATGAATGGGCTGTGCCTCAAACCTTGGGACCAGTAGAGCAACACAACCAAGTGAATATGCATAGTAGTTAGGATTCAGTATCTAAAACTGAGAGACTCCTTTCCTGTGTGATAGGGGTGACAATGACAGGTATATTTAGAGAATGTGTTTATCTTTCTCATGCATGTGGACTGGTTGGCAGAGCTGACACGAATTTACCAGACTGATTCTTCTGACTTGCAAAGCTAAGCTCAGTCATAAAAGCTTAGTTTGCTGGCAGTTTACCAAAACTGTGATTCCTTGTATGAAACTTGACTGAAGAGTTGGAAAAAAATTACTTACATTGCGCAAGTGATTGGGAAAAGGCTGGTTTTTGTTATAGTCATGCAAACAATATTTATTTGGAGTATAGCATACTTCATTCATTCATTAATTTGGTTCCTTGCAGATGATGCAGCAGTTGTATAAGGAGTGCAACCTGGTCCATGCAGATCTGAGTGAATACAACATGCTTTGGCATGATGGGAAGGTGAGCTTATTCTTAATGTGGGAAGGAAAGGTTTCATTTAATGTGAAACGTTAATACAAAGTGAATTGCTTTCTCTCTGTGACTACAGGTCTGGCTTATTGATGTCAGTCAGTCTGTGGAGCCAACCCATCCTCATGGACTTGAGTTTTTGTTCAGAGACTGTAGGAATGTTTCACAGGTAGGACCTCTTCGTTTGACTGTCCTCTGTTATGCTGAATGTTTTCCAAGATAAAATCAATTCAGAGCTAACTAAAAAACAACTAATAGAACTCTGTAAAAAATTATCAGTACCACCTATACATAAGATTATTCTTGCATATTGTCCATACTGATGGTGTTCTTCTCCAAAAAGGAAAAAAGTGTGGAAGAATACAACAATACCACTAGAACTTAAAACTTGTTTCAGTTATTTTTATTTGTGGGTCAACAAAACGAAAAATGTCATTTTGACTAAATATTGTAATTGTAACTTGGGGAAAGAAAAGGAGTGCTGTGTTTTGTGTAGTGTTTAATGTTTGCTTTTTATATTGACTAGTTCTTCCAGAAAGGAGGTGTGGCAGAAGCACTTAATGAGCGTGAACTCTTCAATGCTGTCTCAGGTTTAAATATTACAGCTGACAATGAAGTAGACTTCCAAGCAGAGGTATAGCTTTCTCTCTGTCTAACCTTTCAATTTGGTTAGCTGTAGTACCTACTGTAATACCTTAATGTGTGTATGACTTCAGCAATCATTCTGCATCTCTTTTTTTTTTTTAAACTTGATTATTTCAACATAGTTGAAAAATTATTTCTGACACTCAGATTGATAGACCTCTCCACCCCCTTTCCTGATCTCCCCACTTCCAAGTATAAAAGGCTTCATGTTGCATATAATCGCTTCTTTCAGTGTTAAGGGAAATTTGGTGATCTATTTTAGTTTAAAAGATAGCTTTGTTGTCTTTCCTTACATATGTCAAAGGTTGTGCAGAGAAAGGAAAGCTAGGTTAAAAATAATATTAATTGTTATACTGCTTATTTTTCATGTTTTAGACTTTAACTTACTTGAATTTGAAGCTTAGGCTAACATTTTCAATTTTCAAGCCTCAAGTTCTGCTAATCAATGGACTAGGAACCTTTGGCCACTTTTGGCTTTTAAGTTTCAAATTTTAGCTGTAACTCTTCAAGGTGTGCATCCTGATACCAGACATTTATAAAAATAAGTTGTCAAACATATTTACTGATTAAAGTAAAGGCTACATGGCAAGTCTACTTGATTCCTAATGACAATGTAGGTTTATGGTAGTCAAGCATATAG
The DNA here is from genome assembly GCF_000699245.1 of Pterocles gutturalis. Lineage (NCBI taxonomy): Eukaryota > Metazoa > Chordata > Aves > Pterocliformes > Pteroclidae > Pterocles > Pterocles gutturalis. The sequence goes on along the minus strand of NW_010105741.1, from coordinate 4,507 downwards.
TAGGTGGGAGCTTGAAACTAGTTAACTGCTGGGATAGGTCCTCAAACTGAGGAAGAGGTAAAAGGAACACAATATCACTGTTACAAGATCAGTTGTAACAGTGTGTATCAGTTAATCGAGGGAAAACCAATTCCCTCGCTGGCTGTGTTGTGAGCATTGGTGTAGGGGCGAGTTTTGTTGTCGTAGTTTTATGTCATCTTTTTTGCTTATAAATTTACAGAAAATACTTACATTGCTGTTTACGTATAGGTGAATTTGAGCAGCCCATCCTTAAACTTCACATTTTGACTGTAGTCGCTAGTAACTAAAGTTATTTCCCCTGGAGTACAAGAGGAAGTAATCCAAACATAACAATCTGAAGACAGTAAGCTACCGTACTGTGTTACATTGATTGCACAAAACATCCAAGTATAATTGTCTTCAACTTTCACCATTAAAAGCGATTGCAGTGGATTTGTAATCTTAATATTACATTCCGGTGCTGATGGATTGGCTGAATTACTGTAGGAGGTGTTCGGAGTTGGAGAAAGGGACACTTCTGTACTTTGGGGAATACAGCTGAAGTCTTCAGAATCATCCAGTCCTCCCTGCAACTCATGCATTTTGGTTATACAGCATGAAATTATAAAGCAGTGGTACTCATTTTACTGATCTGCTGAGAACAAATGTTTCAAGCTGTACTTCTATAGTATATTGCCCCATACATGTGACTGAATCGTTGAAATAGAAATATTGCATATACCTGATCACTCATCTGAAGCTGTTTTTAATGCTGTTTAGAGACATTCTGATGCATGCATGGTTTTATGATTTCAGCATGGATTTATTTTTGTCTGTCTAGATTGAAGCTTTAGAGAAGATGAATGAAGATCATGTGCAGAATCATGGAAAGAAACTGTCAATGTTTTCAAGCGATGGAGACCCACCTATATATGATGAATAGCACTAATGAGCTGCTAATGAAACAAAACACAAATTTACTGCTTCTAACTATGTTGGTGCAGTGGTAGATGTCAACTACCAATGTCAAGAGGGAGTGGTTGACGGGAAATACCAAAATGGAAAACGCAGCGAGCATACGGTGATGCCTCAGTGTTTTGTTTTTTGTTTTGATTTGTTTTTTTAACTTAGCCCACACATCAGACTGGCACTGTAAGAATGGACTGTCGCTATGTCTTCAGATGGTCAGACAACTTCACCAATTGCCCAGTTACATTAGACTAATGTAGCTGAGGTGGTCATATTTTGCATGATTCAGAGCTTATATGTTTTAGTTTAAAAAAAAAAATCATCTAGATCATCTAAACTATTTAGTGGCGAAGCATCCTAGGAGGTTCCTTCTTTTTTTTTCCCTATTGGTAATTGAAAAACTAATTAAAAATTGTGTGCGGATGCAGTGTCAGTGAACCTTTCATCCTTCTCCACCAAGGGCAAAATGAAAAGTCAAACTATGCACTGCAGTCATATGAAAATGTTAATTTAACAAACCCGTGTCTTTATATACGCAAAAGTCTGAACCTTTTCATTTGAAGTACATGGAATGTGGCTCTATCTCTGTAAACACAATTGGGTATTACATGAGAAACAGATTTGAATCCAACCAGCAGAGAGGACTTCTTTGGTGATGTGCCAGCAAGTCCTGAGGGCTGCATCCAAGCTGTATAACAAAGAGTAAGTTCAGTTAGTTTCACTCTGAATATACAAGTGGTTCCAAGAACTTGGTGCAAGCAAAAAAAAAAACAACAAACAAAAAAACAAACAAAAAAACCCCCCTGTAATAATCCTGTCTCTAAACTGAAATTCTGGATAGAGCATCAAACATTCTTACTCACTCTGAAGATAATAATAGACTATGAAAAATAAATATTGATCATCATTATTTTTAAATGAAGCTTTTTGCTTACAGGTGCAAAAAGCATACTCAAATTTGTCTTTTTCTCATGCTGTTATTATTAATATCAGTCTTTTTATTTTAGCAAGTTCTAAAACTCTAGCAATGTTTCTCTCCCAAACAACACGTTTAAAGTTGAACTGATGTAGTGGGATGGTTTGGAATTAAGAAATTCTGTTTGACTTTTAAATTCTGATTGCTCTTTATCAAGCAGAATATGGTGCTGCTACATGTGACATTCTCACAGTATGCTGTGAAAGTGGTTTTTTTAAAATAATTTTTTGTTGAAAAATGGGTGGTGAAGTAAAAACTTAAGACCTTGTAGTGGTATTCTTGTGTGGTTCTTTGGCTTGTACAGGCCTTCATTGATCCTTGGTGTCATACTAAAGCAGTGTTAGGGTAGGACTACCCTAGTTCATTATAACAATAGAAGAATGACTGTTCTGTTGCGTACTACATACACAGTAAACAACCTTGATGTTTTCTGACAGTTTTATCCGAGTACTTGGATCCTCTTCCCTTTTCTACATTAGACATTTAGCCCTTACTTTTGAAATAAAGGAACTTGTGACTTTGGAGACCTAAACCTATTCTTGATTGCTCACTGTAACAGTTGCCCAAAATACCAATACCAGGGAAAGAACAGATTAAGGACTGAGAGGGAGGTGCTACAGTTATCTAACCCCTTCAGGAAGACTAAAAGCTAGTGTCAAATGTAATAAAATCTTCAGAGGAGGCTTTAAAAAAAAAAAGTCCTATTCTAGGCCTATTACAACCTTTAATACTTGAAAAAAAATCTCTCAAAGCAGTTGCTAATACCTTACAATGTATGTGTCTAGGAAAGATGCTGATTGGTAAGAATATTTACATTAAGTGAGAGGAAAAGAGAGAACAGAAATAAGGGAAAGTGAGGGGAGGGTGTGTTTTGAGCTGTCATTTGAAACAGATGAACCTGCTTGTATCATTGTGCTTGGACTGAAGCCTCTGTTACTGTAATTTTAAATTTATTTGTAAAACCTCTCTAGCACATTTTCAAAAAAACCCACAAAAAAACATAATTAAGCAGTGGTCCTTAAGTCTGTGCTTTAAAGCTACTGGGCCTGATTATATTGCTTAATCACTTCCAGCCATAAAATTAGCTCAGGAATTTGCTCTGAGATTTTAAGACATCTGGGCATGTTGTCAAGTAGCTGAAAACAAGGAAGTAGTTGCTAAAACAAGCATTTTCCTAGACTCCTTAGAAATAAAAGGTTCTAGAATTATTATTAAGCAAATAGAATCTTAGAAGTAAATCTAGATTTTTCATTGTTAATTAAGCCATTGGCTTAATTATATTTTCTGACATTATGACTGTTCCAATGGCCAATTCTAAACAATAGTTTCAAGTTGTGTGTTCATATATTTGTCAGCTGGTTTTCCCCCCACATACCTCAGTTTTCTACTATCTTAATATTCCTATTGCAATTACAGAAAGTGCTTGCTGTAGGAAAGTAGTAGAAGGTTAAATATCAGTAGAATTTCTTAAATTTTGAGCTTGGTTTAACTAAATTTTTGGCTAGCAACGCCATGAATTTTTAATTTTGTAAACAGTTATAACCTTTAAGGTATTTTAAATGCTCTGCAAGTACTTGTCCTTTCTAGTTAACATAGAATTGTTTGATGACACAGGAGAGTTCTGCAGAACAAATAGCTTGTTGTAATTCCTAGTTGTGACTTCAGTTTTTCTAGTCTGATTTGAAATTATTCAGTTGGACTGAGTCATGTGTCAGCAAGCAGTTGGCTGTGTGATACTGTGTTAGTATCTGGTAATTAAATTTGTATTCTTCTGTACTAAGTTGTGCCATTCTGCTCTAATCTGAAAACTTTTAATTTGGTATAATCTTCTTTTTTTTTGCCTCTGTTTTTTATTTCCTTTATGTCCCTTTCTGAACCTGGTGGCCAATAAGCAGATACATAATCGATTATGTTCTCACACAACTTCCGAATTATACTGTAGGTTTCACAACTACTGAACTAAGGCATTAGCCTTAACATCAACCCCCCCAAAATCACAACTTTGCTAGTTTATTGCCCAAACTGAAATACAAGTAAGCATAGATGCTGAGAAACAACCCAGACTAACTTCAGTAATGCTTTAATAGCATTGTTCCTGAGAAAAGGACTTTTCAGAGGATAAGTTGAATTCCCCTTTCTGATCTGTAACTGTAGCCACTAAAAAGCAGCTTCACAGATAAAAGCAGTGCTCATAGTGAATGTCTTTCAGTCACAATGCAGTGAGGTGTGGACAAAGTAAGGCAGAGCTGTGAAGCAGTTGGTTCCTTCCCCCTCTTAAAATTCTTGGTGGTGTTTTGTTGTTGTTGGTAGGTTTGGGTTTTATTTGTTTGTTTTTTTAAAGCACTATAAAAGGTTGGGCCAAACGTATTTATCACCTGCATGACGTGTCTCGGCTGCAGATATTCTCCTTCCAGGACGCCAGCAAAGCCACCGGTTGTTCCTCCAAGAGGCCGTTCCAGGTACGGGAAGGGATGTCAGCCAGACCCTGCGGCCGCTCGCCGGGAAGGGCCCGGTTGTCCCGCCACGGTCCGAGGGGGCCTCCGCCTAGCGGGCACTCCGAGC
>NW_010105740.1:17983-31982 GCF_000699245.1 Pterocles gutturalis | reverse complement strand
TTTTCCTTCAGTTTGAGCTGCAGGTCCTTTCTGAGCCATGCTGGCTGCCTGCCTCCTTTGCTCAGTTTCTTCTGCTGGGGGATGGAGAGCTCTTGCACTCTCAGAAGGGTGTCCTTAAACAGCTGCCAGTTCTGTTCTGTTCCTATGCCCTTAAGGACAGTTTCCCAGGGGATCCCATCCAGTAATTCCTTGAACAGCTGGAATTTTTCTCTCTTGAAGGTCAGGGTCATGACTCTGCTTTTTGCCAGGCCCATATTCCTCAACATCACAAAATCCACCAGGGCATGGTCACTACAGCCCAGGCTGCCCCTAATCTTAACCTCTCTAATGCTCTCTTTTACACTGGTGAGCACCAGGTCTAGTAACGCTTCCCCTCGGGCCTGTCCATCTAATATCTGGACCAGGAAGTCATCCTCAGTAGACTCCAGGAGTCTCCTGGATTGTTTGCAGCCCTCAGTATTGTTATCCCAGCAGATATACGGGTGGTTGAAGTCCCCCGTCAGGAGAAGAGCCTGCAGGCGTGATACCTCTTGCAGCTGAAGCAAGAAGGCCTCGTAAACAGGTTCTCCCTGGTCAGGTGGCCTGTAGTAGACCCCAACCACTAGATGTCCTTTGGACTGGTCCTTGATTTTAACCCATAAGCTCTCAACCTGGTTATGACTGTTTCTCAGACTCAGCTCTTCACAATCTATCCACTCCTTAACATAGAGGGCAACTCCCCCTCCCCTCCTACCCTGTCTATCCCTTCGGAAAAGCCTGTAGCCTGTATCAGTTGCTTAAAATGTTCTTGACTAGGAACTTACCAACAGACGGCTCAGTCCAACACTTTCAGCATGAGACAATATTTGTTATTGACTTCACTACTATAATTATTTCACCCATTGTCTTCAAAGTAGCAAGGCACTTAAATTCATAACCTTAAGTTCTTTGCTAGATTAGAACCTTTAAAAAAAAAAAAAAACCACTGTGAAAATGGTAAAGTCTGTGAAATAATGATCTCAGTGTCTGAAAAGTAATTACCTGTCCCCCTAAGATGGGTTACAAAGAACTCCTCTTGAATAGAGAGAAGTTTAACACCCCTATTTAGAGCTCATTCCATGATTTGTGATGGCCACAGCATTACTCTTTTAGCACACAAAAATAGTTTGCTTTATTTGTAAAAGCAGCCAACAGGTCTATTTGTATTTAAAATATTCTTCTCTTGACAGAAGTGTCTCTATTTCACTCGCCTAGGGTAAGCAGTCAGAAGGGATGGAGTTCTTATAACAAAGAACTTTACGAGTAATTAGTCTCTTGCCTTTGATGGGAGAAGACGTGCATTTTAGTTATCTTTCAGCTACTGCGACAGACACTGAAAGAATAGTCTTCAGGCTCGTGCACTCTGCTAATTCAAAACCACCAAGTCTCTGTATTGACGCAAATCAAACTATTGTATTTTGCAGTCACTCAGCCTCTTCACTGTCCCTGCCACCAACAATTATAAAAGAACTTTATCCTTTCCTCAGAAAGATTACAAAACAGAAACATACCCATGAGGAGGTAGGATCACTTTCACTAACAAAGCACTATAGATAAGGAACTTGAAATATGTCATACACCCAGGCAATATTTCTGCATGGCTTTAACTAATGACTGGCCTGAAACTCTCCTGTGTAACAAAGATTTCAACACATACAGGTAATCTCAATGAAACATTAAACATGGTCTTGGTAGAAAGTAGAGCATTATGAGGTACACAGGTGAATGAAAGATAAAATCTAAAGAAAATCCATCTGCTAAAATAGTCCAGTCATCGGTATATAAAAATGTGCACACTGAATATCAAATTTATGCTGGACAAAAAGCTTATCATAAATCTGCTAACAAAGGCCAGACTGCAGATTTGCAAACATGAACTCAGAAGCAACCCTGAACCTACAGAAAACTGCATTACTGTTCAAATCTGTCAAAGAAAAAGTTCTATGAATGATGAAGCACCCATATGCCTGGGAGTCTTCTGAAACTTTATGAAACAGTAAATTCGTTGACTGCCAAATTTGCTTTCCAGCAATGCCAGAGTTGCATTAAAACTATGTGGTTTGCTGCTCAGGGTAATGATTTGCCTCTGAGGCTGTGGATTATATTGGAAAGCAGATGAATGTCAAGAAATCTGACTATACAAGGTTTTTAATTGTCAGTATACATACAATTTGCTTGTAAAGAAATAATAAAACTAAGCATGCATGTACTGAAAAAGATTATTAACAGTCTCTTCCACTTCCTTATAAGCATTGATTATCACAAATTCCACTGTCGCTTTTCCACCTAAATGATTTGAATGCAATGAAAACCTTATTCATTAAAAAATAAACAAGTATATCCAGGGCTCAGAGAATTACTGGTGGAATGGTGCAGCTGCTGAAGTTAGGAAATTGATACAAAAATGGTAAAAATGGTTTGTGATCAGTAATCAGAAATTTCTGGACAGTTTAAACAATGCTGCAGATGAAACATTGTAGGGAACAGCAAGGAACAGTATAGAGTTTGCCATGATTGTACTCCCACAAGCTGATCCTCCTGAACCAATTTTGTCAATATCGAAGTAAAATGAACTAGAGAGGGAAAAGGATTCACCGATTCAACTTAACTGGGGGTTTGGAACTAGATGATCTTTAAGGTCCCTTCCAATACAAACCATTCTATGAATTTATGTTTCAGTGTGGGGAATAGATGGCTGTGTAGTCAAAACTGCTGTGGCTGAAGTCAGTAAGAAGGTGCACACTAAAATGTGTAGCACCAGGATGTAACCCTTTATATCCTTTATTTTCTGTTATAGCCCCTGCTTTGAAATATTTATACTCTCCAATTCAATGGCTCTTCTATGCTGTTAACTAATCCCAAGGAGCTGCTTGCAATTTTTTTTTAAAATCAATCTTTTAATAAAATAGAACCATTATTACAGAATTTGTCAACTTTTCCACAGATGTTGAGTAGCCCTTGCTCATAAGCTTTTTATACAGTGTATTTCCCATGTGTTAACCTCTTTCACTCATTTTCTGTGTCTGTAATGAGTGAGCATGTGTGCATGTGAACACAAGTGTGGCACAATGAATGCAGTTACATTTTCCATTTGGATTCTTCTTGCCCTTTTGGTAGTGAGGCTGGGAAATATTATATTACACAGAAAATTTTACTCCTAATAAAAGTAACTCCTTCTGTGACTGCCTTCTGTGCACATTTTGGACCACCATGTGTTTTAATGAATTTCCATTTGTAATGGAACACCATGTTAACCAGCATGGAATGGTACGAAAGCAGAGCAAGCCCCTGTTCCTCCCTAGGACTACACAGGACTGCATTATGCTGTGTCATGCTTCTGATAATACCCTAGTCAGAAGAATACCACTGTTACAGAAACTTCAGAAATTTCTGTTCTCCCATCTGCTTCGGCCAGGCATATTCACTGAACCTCAGCTACGACACTTCACAACTGCCTCACTGTTTCTTTTTCTCATTTATATTCCTTCCCATCTGTCCCTTAAAATATTCACACACTTTCTCCTGATTAACATGTGGTGTTCATAGTATGTATTTTCTCACTGTCTTCCTTGTAACTTTCAATGGGACATGTCCTATTCTGCATCTTTCCTTCAATGATCCAACAAACTTCCAAACTTGCACATTCAATTCTTGTCACCTTGTGTGACCTCCAAGTGGTAAAGTGAATAAAAACTAATATGAAAGTAAAGACAAAACAAGCAGGAGTAGAATAGCTAGGTGGGTTCCAGTTCTGAGGATACTCTCATGTATGTGTCTTGGGAACCAGGACTTGTCCTCATTTTTTCACTTCACACCAGTCGATCCCACAGTAGCCCTGATAGTTCAGCAAAGGAGCATTCGAAAAACTCTTCATTAGCTTGATCCAGTTTGAAGATTTGGGATCCTACAAGAGCAAGATGACAGTCCTGAAGAAAAGTGTTGTAAAGTCTGCTAGGTGTCTTCAAATTACTAAGTTAATGTTCTATGGAAATAAGAAGAAAAAAAAAGTATTTTATAAGTTGCAAAGTATAAAGAATGTTCTTATATTCTGAAAAAAAAAAACTTGAAAACCCAGACTGGAGCCACACCTGTTCATAACCTCAAGGAAACACTCAGTTTCATTCAGTTAAAAATCTATTATGCTGTCAGCCATAATCTGGGATCCAAGGTTTGAGACTCCTGTCTTGATGTTATTCCCTCTCCTGCACAGGACATCTGTCAAAGGGCAAGCTTGCCTTTTATTCGTGTTGTCTTGCAAAGTTCCTTTCTGGGTTTGATCAGAAGTCCCACCTTGAAGGTGAGCTCTGCAAATTACTAATATGGTACCTCAGAAATCAGTCCTCAACAAATTTCGCCCCTGCTCACGACTGTTGTCTGATGTCATCTAACATTTTTTTGACTTCTAAAGATACTTTTGAAATGCTGCTGTTCTTCAGATATTTTATGATGGTTTATCTCTAAAACATGTATTTAAAGGTTAGTGGAAAGGATACAGTTGTTGCTTTCTAACCAAACTAAGTACAGTTATCCTACTACAACATTTCTCCTGCAGGTTGACAGCAGAAGTTTTAAATCTTGTGATTTAGCTCTGCTAGTATTTTCTCTTGCAGGTAAGCCAGTTTAAGAGGTTTCCTCCCTGATACTTTCTCATACTCTCCTCCCACCTCCTTGGTTTGCTGCCCATTTGACTCTCAGATAATTCATTGGCTTCTGGGGCTGCACTGTAAGGTGGATCAGGGAAATGACCCAGGTTTATAAAAGCAGGAGCATAAGCTGACCAAGTTTACTGTGTACATCTAAAAACATTTGCATAGGTATGCGTCAGTAGCTGACTGTCAAAATGAAATGAAGTAGACAGCCAAGAGAAGGTGAAAAATAGGAACTTCTTTATGTGGCCTTGCCATAGAGAAGAAGTATGTCTGTACGTAGTATATAGCCCATTGTTACATTTGAATGAGCATGGAGGAAAGCACTCAGAGCATGCAGAACCAAGACTGATATAAAAACATTTGTAACGGCCAACTCTATAACAGCAACAATAACAAAGAATCGGTCATATAGGTGAAACGATGATGGGATTGTATGCTCTTAAAACTCAACAAACAGTAACTGAATCTTCACAAAGCTGTCCTGAGATAAGTACAAAGTAATAACGATATAGTTTCCAGCTCTGGTAAGAGAAGCAATAAGTTTGGGTGACAAGACTGAAGCCGTACAATGAGCAAAACCTGTACTTCTGTGTGTCCAACAACAAACTATCAAATGGCTTCAGCAATGATACAGAAGGGATATGTCTAGCTCAGGAGATGCTCCATGAAAATAAGATTATTTTCTACTTTTAAACTATCTGTAATGTCTTAAAATGTCTTGAGTTTTAAATTACATTATTTGCAAATAAAATGTCCTTAAAATACCTTATTTTTTTTTCTAGTAGAAGGGCTCATGTATTCCCAGACATTTTGATCTGAATGACACAATTTATTGCACCTGGCTTAGTCCCCAGTTCATGACAGATGTATTCTATTGAGTTATTTTTTAAACAATGGATTTTGCAATGGAGTATGCAGTAAGTAAATAAGTAAATTTCTACTTGTGTGGAGGTGAAGATCCATTTCAGGACCTTGGCATATCCCAGGTCACTGCTTCTGATAGAGTCACTAGTTGAAAGATGTAAGGAAGCTCCTGGTGGCCGGTGTTCAACGTTGCTTGATTTGAACAAAATAATGTTCAAAATTATATGACATTTAAAATTGTGTTGTTTTCTCAACAGTAACACTCCTGGCAGCACTGCTTGCATCTGTTTAATAGTAGTATGAGACTCTTCAGAAAAGAGGCCAAAAAGTAAGTATATTTTACTAGCAGAAACTTCAGCCAGTCAAATAGATAAACCTCTCTTTAGCAAAGACTGCCTGTGAGGCCATCTTTAATTAGAGTAGCTTGTTAACAATAAAAGCTGGAATTTGCCTTGGAAAACGACAGAAGATCAAGTGATGTCTTGGCAAGTTGATATAACCACATCAGTAGCTGCGAGCTACAATCAGATCTAAACAGAGCTGGCAGCATTAGTTCCTGCTGGAAAATAATGCTCCTCCACTATGAAAAATGCCATTACAATTGGCCAACTGTTCCTGGTTCCAGCAGGGAGGTGCTTAAACTTGGAATTTGACACTCCCTGGACTGTTGTCCAAAACTTTGATGACTTCTAAGGTGGCTTAATTAAAAAATAATAAGAATACACCAAGAATTTTATGTCAGGAAATAAGTTTGGAGGTCCAATGTATGACTTAAAGTGTTACAATCCAGTTCATTAATGGAAGTTGTAACATTACAACAGGATAACTGAAAATAAAACAGATACATTTCTGATTACTATAAAAAAGCCCATAATTACTAGTGGTTACCACACTGACTTTTAAATTACTAACCTGTATTCATGTGTATTATCTTCAAGCACTGGTTTTCTAGACTGTCTTAAATATTTAATGCTGCACTGCAGTTTTTCATATTAAAAGCTAACTTGAAAAAAAAAAAGGTTGTTAAATACACACATATTCAGATATAAGAAAGGAAGCACAGAGACATGTACATATTTATATAAAGTATGCATATCTTCCAGGCATGGCTTTCTTGTACAGAGATGTGCATACATGTAATGAAAAAAGCAAGAGATTACCAATGAGAAAATAGTATAACAAATACATATTCTAATACATGGAAGATAAATATTATAAATCTAAGCGATAGAGGATGGAATGGCTGCATGAGTCTGGAATGGCTTAATGGGTAATAAAATCAGGACTGTCTCGCCCTTAGCAAGTACCAATAAGATCTTTAAACCATAACACATTGTCAAATACTCTCTACACATTACTTGCACTAGATAAAAAATACTTTGCAAATATGTAAGCATCTCTAAAAATGTACCTGGGTCTATTGTTCTACTGAAATATCTTTTAATTACTCTAGGTCATTATAAAAAATTCATATGATGTCATACAAACTTGTAAAGGTCTACATAAGGTTTTAAAATGTAATTTTTCATTCCAGAACTGAACTAATACTATATTTTATGGGGAATGAGAATTTTCCTCTCAAACCATTTTAAAGTTCTTATTTCTATTCCTACAAGGTAAGAAAACATTGCACTTTGAAAGGGTATCTTTCTATACATACTTAACTTAATTATGCATGTTACTAGGGTAAGTAGTGAATTGTATATCCTGAATAATTCTGAGTGACAGCATTAGCATATTAATGTCTTTCATATATTTGCCTAAATTCACAAAATGACTGAGGCTGGAAATCTTCTGTCCACTAGAAGTCACCTACTAACACTGCTGCTAGTATATGACAAAATCAGTTTTAAATCAATTTCTAGTAACTCTGGTAAATGACACTGGACCACCCTTATTTTTAAGATAAGGCAGCTGCTGAATGTGTTCAGAAAACATGTCACTTGTGAAATGCCCAAGATCAGCTGGTAAAAAGAAATTCTGGAGCAGGTTGCAGTAATGTTGGAAATATTGTCAAAACAAGTCTGTAACCATAATTATGTGTTTGCTCTATAATGATGGACTGCTCATCTTAAGGAATGTCATTCCAAGTGGGAACATTATACAGATGGCTAGGTTCAACAGCCATGATCATGTAAGCATGAACCCTTCTTGTTTTATTTATGAGCTGAAAATTCATCCTAAGGTTTTCCATTGTCAAGTGGCTACCACAAATGTTACAACATGTTTGCCAACATGATCTTGAAGATATACCTCTGATGTGCTATTGTTGCCAGAAGGATGCCGCAAAATCTTCAGCTCTTCCTAAAATAAGGATTCCAGCACTTCTGGCTTACATTCATAAAAAACAGTGACTCAAGCTGAGCTCAGGCTCTGATTGTAGCCTGCTATTAAAAAACTGTGTGTTAGAAGTCATATTCTTGGATATTCCCACAATCATCTGCCAATCAAAAACCTATTATGGAAGAAGTGATGATGCAAACACAGAAAATATTCACTCAGAAAAAGCCAACTTCTGGATAGCCTAGTAATAAAAGGCTACATTTGGTTTCCTTTGGTTTCTGAAGAGCTTCTGAATTTGGGTTTCCTTTTCTTACACTTGTTTTAAATTAATGTTCATATTGTTGCTTCCACTGCAGACAACTGACAGCTATTTTTCAGGAGGAGAAGTACGAGGTGCTTTTAAAATTTGGTGTATTAGAGTTGGTATCACCTCTGCCTGGAGAGAGAAGATTAAGAGCCTGTCTTGTCTTGGGGGAAGTTTTGAAAAGCTCAAATAGTAATGAACACAGGTTCCTCCTCTCTCTGCAGCTATCTCTCTGAGAAATCTGCTTGGCCTCACTAAATATTTCCCCAGCATGCGAACAAGTGTTCTTGCAAAGTCACATGTAGTGTCCACTAATGTGGTCTACAGCTTAATCCTTAACCTATGCTGCCCTAAGGCAATTCTGAACTTCTCAGACCTGTACCTAAGCAGGTGCGTTGCATGTTCCTGTTCCGATGTTAAGTGGACAGAAATTTAGCTGATCAGACTTTCTGTCTAAAACCAGAAAATCAGCCTAAACTGCAGATTTTAGTCTCTCCTCAGTCTTGGCAGATCAAAACTTAGTTCCTTCTTTCTTTCCAGTGCTAGACGCAAAACTGATCCATCTGTAAGCCCAACCCAAACCTTCACATCAGCTCAGTACATTCTTGCCAACTTTATCTGTGAACATAAGGCACGTAAGGTCAAGAGCAGTCAGCACATCTATAATTTAATTCCAAAACCTAGACCTAAATTACCCAGCAAAAACTGAGTTTAGTGACCATACTGGCAGGCATTAGTCTGTTTGAGTTAGGTTTGAAGCTGTCAGTATATATTTGGTTAACACCAATCCTAGGACCGAGCAGATGGGGTTACAGACTTGTTGAGTTTGTGAGAGCCATACTGCCAGGTTTAGCAACTGTTGGAAGAGAAACAGGTATTAAATTACCACTGGAGATGGCAGGGGAGATGGGACTAGGGAGGGAGATTATCAACTTTTGGTCTAGTCTTGTCGGAAGTCACTTGCTTAGACTTGCCTACAGCCCTTGAGCTAAGGGATGTGGCTACAGTCAAGACCAAGGTTAAAGTTCCAAGTCAAGTACAGAGACCCCAATGGCAAAGGGTGGATAAAGGTGATGGCAGTGAAATGCTGCATCAGTTTGGGTCTGGAGCCGGAGGCAACTCTATGCTGGACTAAGGTGAAGTCCTGGAACCCATGATAGACTGTGTTGTTACAGGTCCTTGACCTTGAAAGAGTTAGTTTTGAGTTTGTTTCAGATTTGGTTCTTAAGATAGATTTGTGCCAACCACCTTTCCAGTTTAATGAGTAGAGGTGTGCAAAATGGCTAAGATAAAGTTTGGAGTAAGGATCATGTTTTCATTGGCAATGTCCAACAGCTAAACCTGGGTCTGGAACAGGATGATGGACTGGATTTCTACTTGATGACCTTAGGACCTTCTGTCTAGGTTTAGATCTGCTACTGGCTGAGGTTATTTTGCTGAGGATAAGGCTAAGGTTAGGGTTAAGTTTCAGGCAAATGGGAAAGTTGCAGTGGTACAGTATGAGCATTAGATTTAGGATTTAACAAAGCATCAGCTTAACTTTGCTTCACTATCTTCAATAAGAACAAAGTCATAGAATCATAGAATCATAGAATCATGAAGGTTGGAAAAGACCACAAGGATCATAAGTCCAACTGTCAACCCAGCACCATCTAACCCACTAAAACATGTCCCGAAGCACCACATCTACACGTTTGTTGAAAACACCTCCAGGGATGGTGACTCCACCACTTCCTTGGGCAGCCTGTTCCAATGCCTGACCACTCTTTCAGTGAAGAATTTTTTTCCAATATCCAGCTTAAACCTCCCTTGGTGCAACTTGAGTCCGTTTCCTCTTGTTTTATCACTTGTTACTTTAGAGAAGAGGCCAGCACCCACCTCACTACGACCTCCTTTCAGGTAGTTGTAGAGAGTGATAAGGTGTCCTCTCAGCCTCTTCTCTAGACTAAACAACCCCAGTTCCCTCAGACGCTCCTCATAAGACCTGTGCTCCAGACCCTTCCCCAGTTTCATTGCCCTTCTCTGGACCTGCTCCAGCACCTCAATGTCCTTGTGGTGAGGAGCCCAAAAGTCAGTTCATTACCGAGCACTTTTGTAAATCCCACCTGCAACATATTCTGACATTTCACATACAGTCAGCAATTTTCCTGTGTCATTACAGATACTGATATTTCTTAGATTAGATTCTCAAGACTGAATAGCATGTTAATTACAGTTTTGAGATTTCAGTAGGAAAGGAGCTACGCAAGAGCTTTGTATCTTTCTATTTGATTTTATCTTTAACTTTCTACTTTGCTACTGAATCCTTCATTCTTATCTCTCTCTCCATAAAAGCATCTAGCTGTCTTGAAGTTGTTTGTGCTTTCCAACATATTCCATAAGTTTACTGCTCTTTGAATGAAATATTTCTGCTTCAAGGCTTCCTTGACTCCTAACTTAGATTAAGCTTCTGCCCCTAGGTTTTGAACTGTTCTTTGAAAATGGTAGGATTCTGCATCTCCATTCCAGTTTCAGTCAATTATTCTCTGTGTATATGCATGATGAGCTTGTGATCTATATTAAAATATTCTTACTGTTTCTCCAATATGCACTGGAATACATATTTTAACAGTTCTGGAACATATTTGTAGAATATGGTTGCTTTTACTTTATTCTTACATACACAAATCCCATTGAACTCTAAGCAAAAATCAAAGTTAAGTCTTAAATTTTCTTGTATGTAAATTTTGAGATCTCTAAACATATCTGGTATGCTTTAGAGCAATTGAAGTAACAAAGTTTCTGGCAAATGTTGTACATAGTGTTAAGCATGTCTTACATGCTATGCTTAATGAAGCAGACTTACAGAAAGAACAAAAAAAAAAAAAAAAGAATGGAAAAAGCACATTAAAATTCCATGGAAGAAAAGGTGCTGTAGGCTTAAAAGATACTAGCATGATTATTTTTAATTATAAACAATAGCCATATATAAAGTTATATGAGGAATTCTTTGTCTCTCCATTCTGGTCTGAACACACAAGCTTGTTCTTTGGACCACGCTGTCTTTAACGGATGAAACAGTGTTGAGTTTATTATTTATCCAAAAATATTAATCAGTGCATCAATAAATCTTCTCAAGTTCTTGTGTACATTCCCCACATCTGACTGCTTTTGATTCAAAACTTTGTATACCCATCAGTCTTGTCACTATTGTAGCGTTTACCTTACCTCGTCTCTTACCCAAGTTTACTATAACTGAGCTTGCTAAAAACATGCATAATAGGGAGGAACTAAATTGAGTGAAGAGGAAAACAGCAGGGTTAGTTTTAAAGCTGTAAGTACTTTGGGGAGAGCACCTTTATTAAATCTTGTTTGTGTTTCTGAATTATGTATAAAATACCACTTCCCTGTCTCACTGAAAAAGTACACTGACATTACTTTATGCCATATGGCATGCTGCCTTTTCATACAATGTATAACAAGTTTTAGAGGAATGAAGGTACGTATGAATCATTACAGAAATGTCTACTGTCAACCTCCCCTCCACTGAATTCAATGGGAATTTTGTCTGTATGGACAGATCTGAGAGCTTTGAGGAAATACTTCACTCCTCAAACTCCAAGAATATTTTAGCTCAGTTTTGACTAAAAATGTATTCAGAATTAATTTGTTCCATTCCACTTCTTAAACTTTAAGGATTTTTTTTTTTTTTTAAACAGGGATGAATTCTGACAAATTATCATTTCCTTTCTGGGAACAAACAATAAAACCACTATAGAGTTGAGATGGGAACACAGAGTCCAGCACAGATGAAATGCTATTGCTGCTGATGCTCACTTTAAAGTTTTTATTACTAATATTGGCAGAAGTGTTTGTAGGTCCTTTATATCAGGAACTCTGAAAAGAGAATCGAACAGCTTCATTAGAGCTCGCCTCTTTCTTAACATGAAGGCAAAGGAGTCATAAATGTACACTATCTGTGGTCAATAAGAAGGCACTTTGAACTACATAAAACTGAGTCCCTTTACAAATTCTAGTTGTGGGGAGGATGCCTGTTTCTAAGGATGATTCCTGGGATATCCAGTGTCTTGTGATGTTTTCCTTCTTCCGTGGTCGAGAGCATCTTTACCTGGTTCTCTGCTTAAAAAATCATTTAGATATTGATACTACAAATAAATGTGAGACAGAATTAATACATCAAAACAGTTTGATCGTTTAGGGAACTGGGATCACATAGGTAGCTGGCATTCCTTTTCACTTGATAAGGCAATATGTTTTGTTTAATGATACTACCTAGTTAGTTCCTCAAGAATCATGTGGTAGGACACAGAATGACATTTGTGATATTTGCTATGGCTACCAAAAATGCAAAATTTTAGTTAGATCCTGTCAGTAGTTGTACCTAAACATCTTTTTCTGGAACTATAACTGGAGAACTAGCACCAAGTCAAGAGCACAGACTGCAATAACGTATTATATAGCTAAAAATGAGCCTCCAAACTGAGCATTGAAACTGTGGTTCTTGTGAATACTTGATTCTAATAACATTTGGCCATAAAATCTTAATTTTTAGCAAGCAAAAAACAAAACAAAATACCGTACAGGTTGGAACTTTCATGGCTTTTTATGAAACTGCAATAGGCTTATTTGCTTCTCATTATATACTTGATATATTTTTACTAATAACACGTATTTTGCACCAATAGTTAAGAAAAATAATTTAGTGGCTTAGTGGGAATAAAATAGTAATAAAGGAAAAGAAAATGGAGAAACTGCTTGCTGGTGGAACACCCTACTATTATTTATTGTGAACCATGTGATCTGGCAACCTTTTGATTTACCAGCACCGTCCACTCCCTTGTAAATTCTAGCTGGCTTTCCCATACATTATTATGTGGATTCCTTGCAACCACTTCCCTTTCTGATTTTCCAGAGACAGAGTATAATGTTTCCCCAAATGCCAATAAAATGTGAAATCCTATCCCACTTTTTAGGTTTGCTTTGTGTAGTCATCTTCTAAAATAAGAACGAGCAAAAATTTTAAACATTGCTCTCTTCTATTTTTACCTTCATTCAATAGTTACTATTCTTCATAAACATCACAGTTTTTGTTTCAACATCTGTATGTTTTGGGTTTTTTAAACTGTTGGCTCTAATACTGAGAAAAAATTGTATTTCCTTGCCTCTTCTAAAAAAAAGTACTTTCATGAATGAGTATGTTCCACTCCCTCATCTTGATTTTGCTTACAGTTATACTGTGCCATATAACACAGATGTCTATAGGTGAATGAAGTTTGAGTAAAACACATTAAGTAAACCACATTTACCATGTAATTTTATAGGTAAAAATAACTCTAAAGCAGTGTACAAATATTTGGCCTTAGGAGTTCTCTGTTTTTCTTCTTCCAACGTTCTCTGCTTTTCAAATGCATAGTAATAATGCAGATACTGTTGTTGACTGGAGCAATGAAAACACAGTCTATTTTCTGATCCATTTTGTTGATAGGTAGGTGTGGGGGAGGAGAGAAAGGCTGAGTATGGGTGGGTGGTTTATAGCAGGCTTCATAATCTATAATTTATTCTTTGGGAGGAAATGCTTTTGCAGGACATTGGCATGTAAGAGACTGAACACACTTACACAGCATTACATCATTCCCGTTAAATTATTTCATTTTCTTGGAAAGCTACTCAGGTTAGCACTCAGACTCACAGAGCTGGAAGAATAAAAACATTCATAAATCTCTGGAAGCTGTGGCAGCACCAAAAGGTCATGCCTCATGAGGGCTGGCAGAGGAAAACCAGTGAGACTGCAACAGAGATAAATTTAGCTCTGATTAACAGCTATTAAAGTAGGAAATGAAAAACACCTTATCATCCCTTGGTGGTGGTTCCATACCTGCCT
>NW_010105740.1:13180-17952 GCF_000699245.1 Pterocles gutturalis | reverse complement strand
CCTGCTGCCTTCCTGGGAGGTGACCAAGACTGGTTACTTGAGCTTGGGATTGTGTCAAATGCTGCTCTGCTCTAAAAGGGGCATGCCTACGTTCTCAGAGGTGGTGCAACCAAGCTATCATAGTCTCTTAGGACAGGTAGGTAGGTAGGCAATCAGTAAACTAAATTTAAAAAAAGAGAGATATGCTCCAGATATTCATGTATCTTTATACATTGAAATAGATGTACATCTATATGTATTTTGCAAAACATGAAATTATTTCTTAAAGATGTCCTTATCTGAAAAATGTCAGGGGCTACATTTCAGCCCCATTTGAAGATTTGCACAGCACAGAAGTAGTCTCATAGTGCTCTCAGTACTTCCTGAACCTCTAAACTCAGTGAAGTAGTAACTCTTGCAATTGCTGCTATCTTCATAGTAAGAAATGCAAATTTCCACTTCCATTACTCTTTCAGCCAGTTAGTCTTGTCTCAAGCACTTAGCTACTGTGCATTATTTCTTTCTCTAAAACTGCAACAACCAATTTGCAGCTTTTGGGGTGAGAAACTGTCAGCTGGTCGGTCTGCATGTCTGGTTACATGACAGAGCACATAGAGTTTCAGCTGCTTTGCTGTTTGCTCTTCAACTGTTGATCAGAGCTGGATTCTTTTCTTCTAATTTTGTCCCTTAAAATTTTGTCAGCTAATCTAAATTAGTCATCTAAGCTTCTCTGATATTTGGTTGTGTAATAACCACCTCTTGAGAGCAATTTGTCTCATTTTAAGAAAGGTCTTTGAAGACAGACAAGATAAATCCCCATTCATACGTGTCTACTCACTCCCATGGACTATGGAGGGGAGCTAAGAGACCATCTGATTTGACAGGTAACTTTTAGGTGGCAAAGATGAGGTGTGATCAGTTCCAAGCTGGTCCAACAACAAGGGCATGGCAGGAGGTAAAAAACAAAACATTGGCACATGTCATGAGGGAGGGGATTTTGGGAATGAATTTAGTACAGAATTTAACATAACCCAGTATATGGGAAGCAACAGTCAAACTGAGGGGGTTGGCTGGTGTGCAGCCAGCTCTGCTCCTGCATTACACAAGGAAGGTCATAAATATCTGTGATCATCCCCTGGGTCTCTGGAAACTTCAGAAAATTAGGATCAAGATAGTCAGAGAAGTTAGCCTGGTGATTTCAGAGGGTTTGGACAGCTTGGAAAGTTATTTTTCAGCTAGTGCAGCCACTTCAAACTTGGCTGGCCTGCAAAGGATCTATGTTGACTGCTTTCCAGATGGGAGGACCAGGAAAGAGGGACTTACTGCCAGCTGGGCTGGCATTTTCAGTGTGACCTGGGTGTGGGGCAATCTGGAAGGCAGGCTTTCTTTGTTGGCTCCCTGGCTGCTAGCTTCACACTTTGCTCTGGGCCTGGAAATAGAGGAGTCAGTGGCAAGCTCAGTGTGGCCCTTGGGGACATTACAAAACCTCCGTTCATTGGAGTTTGCAGTTAAGAAGTGCCCAGTGAGTCACGGCTGCACTGTGTTAATGGGCAGAACCCGACTCTGGGCAAGTGAATTCTGCTTTTTTATTCCTTTCAGTTTAGTCTAGTTTCTTCTGCCCTTTTCCATCACTATGTATGGGCAAGTGCCTGCCTATCTGTGCAAAGATTTTATTTGGTTCTGCAATATGGGCCTTGGAGTTTAAGTAGTCTCAAAATTGGAAAAGAATGCTTAGGGCAGGCTGTTTGACTATAGCAGGTGCAACAAGCAGAGCTGTTCACACTTCAGCATATCTTGGCCCAGCCTTACGCTAATGGTGACCCTTTTTTGAACAGTGGTCCACAAAGTAATGGAATCAGAAATGAGCAATCTCTGACATAATTGATATAATGTTCACTACATATATTTGCGTGGAACTAAGATTTCAGTGTAGCTGTTCACAAAATTAATTTGGATATGGCCTGCTATGCTGAAAATTAATTTAATTTAGGATTGGATAAAAACCCTTAGTTTTTATTATAGTCACAGATGGTTTTATTTTAATATGCAAGCATCTTTAATTTCCTAGAGGAATATTTGCAGTTAGAAATGAAATAGATTTTAGTAAAACTATAAATATCAAGCAATTATCAGAGACTGAGCAATTCTGATACCAGGAAAGACACTTATATGCATGTGTGCAGTTGTAAGACACTCAGACAACATGACAATCAAACCTACAGTAAGGCCTTTATTGGAGCTGGTCATAAACAAATAATCCCTCTACAGACTGAAGAACAGCTTGGCTGATTTGAGCCAAAAAAATTGTTTCTCTTCCTAAAAAGGAACCCATGCTGCATGAAAATGAAACGAAAAATGTTTAATAAATGTATTAACACTTCACTCAGGATTTTCTAAACAAATGGCAATAAGAAATCATACATAACTTCCTTGCTATTTATATTTATCTAATTTTGTTTATTCTTAAGCATATTATTTAAACACTCCTTCTTTTTACATACTCTCCTAAGCATCTGCAATGTGTTCCTGTCAGAAACAGGGTACCGGGCTAGGCACAAGTTGGGGATAAGCTAATACAGAAGTCCAATGCCCTAGTAGTAAGCAACCAAACTTTCAGGCAGAGAGGGCATGAAGGCACATGAAGCTAAACAAAGCAAGAATCTGAATCCTGTCTCTTTCTCTTCTCTTCATTACTTCAGAATTGCATTTTATCCAGAGTTAACATATTTTCTGCTAATAAAATCACGACATATACAATCTAAAATGTTCCCTAAATACACAGAGGAACTGGGGCATTGAAAGAGCTTAATTTAATTTATTTTTTTCTTAAACATTTTCAGCACCAAATTAAATTAAGTTTTTCAAAAGTCTTGCCTGCACTGAATGTGACAAGAGTTAATGAGCCCTTATGGAAAAAAACCTCATGATGACCACCCAAAAAAACCCCAGGGAAAGTTCAATCTAACAAAATGTTTACTTCATATTGAAGTTGCTTATCTAAATATTAGTAAACTATTAAAAAAGAACAAAGACCCTTGTGAAGCAAGCTTTAAATTAGGGCCACACAACTTTGTATAGCAAGCCCACTGCTAATTGAAAATTAGGCAGTGTTGTGGTTAGTTTAATGACAAGGCTAGAAACATTGGGCCTATGGCAAAGAAACCCAAAGAAATCCAAAGACAGACAAGCTTTGCTTGATTATAATGATTACATCATGGTCATTAGAATTTAAACCAACTAACCCAAACACAGACATCATATCTTCACTTGATAGCTGCAGTCTAGTAAATAGTGGGAAAGGATGTTATGTGTGGATTAGCCCAGCTGAAATGAAAACAGACGTTCTTTTTGAACCTGTCTGGCACTGAAAATGAAAACTTCAAAATCAGGCTATAAAGTGAACTTATAAAACCAGGGGCCTTTGATTTTTAAGGATCTGCATAGTGTTTTAACCAGTCTTTGTTTTGCAGGAAAACCACCTCAGCACCCGGGTATGAGGCATCCTTGTATGCAGTCTATCACTGTGCAAGATGTTGAGTTTATCTGTGGGAACACATGAAGATTAGCAATGTCCTCCTTTGTGCTTCGCTGTTAGAATTCCCTCCGACTTTGTGAGTCATTGTCAGCTGCTTGCTAAAAATAACCCCTTAGCACTGCTTGGACACGTAGTCACAATAGTGACGTGATGAGATGACTAGAGACAGAATAAACACTCCATATTTAAAATACATTTCATGTAAACTAATCTTTGATGTCATGATTTCACAGTGTGTGTATGTGTGGGGGGCATTCCACTGTCTAACATGAGACATTCCCATCACCCCCCAAAATGAGTTGTGTTCTTGGTCTCCCCATATACAAAAAGAAGAGATAAAGTGCTCTGAGACATGCTTGTTTTTTTCAAACAAAGAGGGAACCCTGACACTGGAAGCTCCCCTCCCCTTTTGATTTTTGAAGTTAAAAGTTATCATACTCATAGAAATCAATATTTGAAATCCTTCTTGCATTTCTGTCTAATAAGTCTGTATATAATAAATTTCAAGGATCAAGGTCAATCCCATCCACACTTAAAATACTTTAGGTCAGAGACAGTGCATATAAATCAAAATAGCTGCATTGATTTTCTGGGCATTAAGACAGAGAAGTACAGACTAAAGGGCAGGAAGGTCTTTAGAACATTGCCTTTGCCTGCTCTCAGAGTACAGACATTTATTATAGTGCCATCATCATTAATACTTTGAGAAACTCACACTTGGAATTGCACACATCAGGTTGTTACAAACTGGTTGTGTTGCAAATAATTGCTTTGTTATGAAATCTCTCACACCAGAGATAAACAACAGAACCAAATTTAACACATTTATGTTTAACATGTAACAGGATACTGCATTTCTTAGAGATACCTAAAGATGTTTCACAGACAGACTCATCTCATAGACCTGAACCAAAACCCCTGTGTCAGCTAGCATGGCGTTTCTCATTTCACTGGAGTGTTATTTCAACTTTGGCTGACTTCTGACATCTAGCAAGTGGATGGCTGTTTGACCTAGTGAAAAGAGAGCTCTGAAATGGGCATCAGAACTAGAGACAAAATGGCCATTTCACTATTTGCACTTGATCATCTGTACAGATTTAAAGAATTTGCTGTTAGAGAAGCATTCAAAAGGCAGATTTTCTTCATGCTAAGCATCAGAGTCTTTACAGGCATAACACGCAAACTTTTGTAAATATTAAAAGGATATGAAGTCATGTCTCCTTCCTTTCTTTCTTTCTTTCTTTCTTTCTTTCTTTCT
>NW_010105740.1:0-12879 GCF_000699245.1 Pterocles gutturalis | reverse complement strand
CCCTTCCTTCCTTCCTCCATCCCTCCCTCCCTTCCTTACCTACCTTCTGTCCCTTACCTTCCTTGCCTTCCTTTTTTTTTTTTTTCTGAATATATTATTTTATTGTTAAAACTTTGTATACCATTGCATCACAGAACACCAGGAGATGAGCCAGCAGCAGACACATAACTGTCACAAGCATATTTATAAATCTGCATACTCAGCAAGTTCAGTTCACAGAGGATGAGACACAATTAAGACAGAGACAGAAATAACTACTTATACAGGGAAAGAAGTGCCTGCAGGTATGAGTCACAATATAGTGGCAAAACTCAGTAATAGGAGCAGTTCCATCCCTTTCCACAGATGTTAAACCTATGCTGATATACAAAAAGAAAAGAAAGAAAAAACAAAGAACCCCAGAATAAAATGTGCTACTCCAGCAAAAATGGCAAACCACTTTAATCTAGAGAAAAACTCAATTTCTGAAGCTTTCTTTGTTACTTGTTATCTTGTTTTGTGTATGACATATCAGTTGTAACCCTATTCATCACTCAACATTGCCTCATGTGCAATCAAAATTTCAAATCTCAAACCAGTTAGCAAAGACAGGGGCACCGGAATAAAAAAACCCAATGAGATGACTATGGACAAGATTCTCTTGCATGCTCTTGCAGGAGAATAAGGGAATGGAGAGTAGTACAAATCAAAAAGTGTATAATATGTCTATAACCTGTATCCAGTGCAGTATTGCCTAACATGTAAAGCAGCAGAATGTGCAGAAATACCTGCATTATTTAGCGGTACTGGCACTCTTTAGATTCATGTTATATTCATGCATCCAGCTAATACAGCATACAAATTTGTTCAGACAAGCTCCTTTCCATATCATGCCATTTTTGGTGGCCAAATATGCACACCAGTCTGCTTGATGAGCCACTCTTTGTTTTGCTTGGTGTATTAAACAGACTTCCCCGATTTTGGTATTTCAGATTTCTGTTCTGTCTTTTGAAATCAACAAGTCATATTTCCTATTGCTAAGGCCTTGTAATAACTTTGCAGCTTTCATCTTTGCTAATGCTAAAATAAATGTTCTTCAGAGCCAGACTCTTCTCCAGGGAATCCTAAATTACAAAGATTTCAAGCCTGGGTGTTTTAGAAGGTGCCAATGAAAGCTAATGACATTGAGGGGCAATTTATATAGTAACAGGAGGTTAAAAAAATCATGTAGAGAATGCCCATTCTGGTTCATTAACTGAAATTTGCATTGTTAAATGTGTAAATAGAAAAAAAAAAAGCAGTAATGTGAAAAAGTGTTAATTGCTTCACAATACCATGCTGCAAAGAGCAGTATAGTAAACATTTCAGCAGCTTACTGCATACATTAGCAACACAGGCCAGAATTTGCTAGGTGTTTGAAAACTTTGTACCCAGATAATCTTCATAAATATGCTTATCTAGTCAAGATACGTTCCCTTTTATCTGATGCTATTATACACAGCATCACTCCACTAATAGGAGAGGCAGGCAACGGCAATATCGCTGTCTTTGGGGATATCAGTTCTGCCAGTTGTTTTTCTTTTGTGAAAAGCTTTTTCTGTACATTTTTGATTACATGGCAGAGACTTCTGGCAATTCAAAGGATACTTATAAACATATTTTAATGCTTAAAAGTAAGTTGAGATTTCTGGGCTTCAATGGTAAAGAAAGCTCCAACATGATAATTTTTTACAAGAAGTATGACACCGAGACATTGATTAGAGAAAGGTATAAGATGTAGATTTGTGGGACAAAATGCCAACTGCAAAATCTTTTACACCAACACTGCAAGGTGTGTTTTTTTTCCCTGCGTTCATCACAGCTTTAAAATACCAATACTAGCCCTGTGTGAAACTCAACATTCTTGTGTCACACAGGGTTCATTTTGCTGTGTGCGGGTTTGCACCTTCTCACTTCCCTGCTCAGGTTTCAGACCTGAAAAGTCTCAAGCTCTCCAGTCACAGCATGAAATGGGTCATGCTTCCTGTTCCCCCATTGGAAGAATTCCCCTCTTTAATGAGAGAAAAAGAACAAAGAATGAATAACCGTGCATTTCTGGCATACGCTCGGAAATCTGGGGTGGTTGGTGGGCATTTTGATGAATACCAGCATGAAATGGAGTATCTGGAGATAAGCAGGATCGTGAATCCACGCAAAATGCCAAATTGAATTTGAGTCATTTATTTGTGCATGTATTCGCAAATCTGTTTTTATGTAATTTGACAAGATGTAGGAAATAAGCATTTCTTTATTTGTTAACGGAAACAAGTTTTATAACATAATCTAACAATGAAACACAGTGCATAACTATTTTGTCATTTGTTTAAGAGTTTCGTGATGTACTAGAATTCCACCTTTCTTCAAAAGTCTCACAGCTACATTCCTCTTCAACATGGAGACAGTTGATGGCTTTTCTGTAATATTGACTATAACGCCTGCAAAGGCAACCATCCTCTCTGGTGTATGACTTCAGCCCACCAGCAGTGAGTTGAGGAACCAAGGGATGGGGTTTGAAAGGGCCAGTCAAATCTGACAAGTCAAGAAATGTTTACAAGAACCTGTAGGGAAGAGGGTCCCAAGAAAGACGGTTAATATTCAAGGATCACTTCCTCCAAGCTCAGGAGCAATGCATCCTCACAAAGAGTAAGTCAGGCAAAAATGTCAGGAGGCCTGGATGAATGAAAAAGAAACTCCTGGACAAATTCAAACACAAAAAGGAAGCCTACAGAGGGTGGAAGGAGGGACAGGTAGCCTGGGAGGAATACAGAGAAATTGTTGGAGCAGACAGAGATCAGGATAGGAAAGGTAAAGCCCCAATAGAATTAAATCTGTCCAGGGACACCAAGGGCATCAAGAAAAGCTTCTTGTAGGTATGTCAGTGATAAAAGAAAGACTAGGGAAAATGTAGGCCTCTCCAGAAGGGAAAGGGAGACCTGGTTACCTGGGATATGGAGAAGGTTGAGGTATTCAATGGCTTCATTGCATCAGTATTCACTGGCAAGTGCCCAAGCCACATCACCCAAGTTGCAGCAGACAAAAGCAGGGACCAAGAGAATGAAGAACTGTCCACTGTAGGAAAACATCAAGTTCGAGACCATCTCGATCTTGAAGGTGCACAAGTTAAAAAGTTGCAGCCAACAGCTTGATGTCCAAGTGAAGACTGGTGACGAGTGGTGTTCTGCAGCAGTCAGTATGGGGACCGGTGTGGTTTAACATCTTTGTTGGAGACATGGACAGTGGGATTGAGTGCACTTGACTCAGCAAGTCCAACTGCAAGGTCCTGCACACTGGTCAAAGCAATCTCAGGCACAAATACAGGCTGGGCAGAGAATGGACTGTGAGCATGCCTAAGGAGAATGACTTGGGGGTGTTGGTTGATGAGAAGTTCAACATGACCTGGAAACGTGTGCTTGCAGCCCAGAAAAACAACTGTATCCTGGGCTGCATCAAGAGAAGTGTGACCAGTAGGTTGAGGGAGGTGATTCGCTCCCTCTACTCTGCTCTCATGAGATGCCACCTGCAATACTGCGTCCAGCTCTGGAGTCCTCAGCACAGGAAAGACATGGACCTGTTGGAGCGAGTCCAGAGGAGGGCCACGAAAATTAACAGAGGGCTGGAGCACCTCCCATGTGAGGACAGGTTGAGAGAGTTGGGGTTTTTCAGCCAGGAGATCTTATAGCAGCCTTACAGTACTTCAAAGGGGCCTCCCTAAAGATGGGGAGGCACTCTTTATCAGGCAGTATAGTGATAGGACGAGGAGTAATGCTTTTAAGCTGAAAGGGTGTAGATTTAGATTAGATATTAGGAGGAAGTTTTTCACTGTGAGGGTGGTGAGGCACTGGAACAGGTTGCCTGGAGAAGCTGTGGATGCCCCATCCCTGGAGGTGTTCAAGGCCAGGTTGGATGAGGCTTTCGGTGACCTGGTCTAGTGGAAGGTGTCCCTGCCCATGGCAGGGGGATTGGAAGTAGGTGATCTCTAAGGTCTCTTCCAACCCTAACCATTCTGTGATTCTATGATTCTGTGATTATGCATGTTCCCCACAAGCAGCGTAAGAGCAGTTCCCAATGATTATCGTGGCCTTACATTTTAATATTCTTCATTGCTGCTCCTATATATCCAGGGCAGAAATCTGGGCCAGTCCTCTTCCAGGAGGACCTTTTCCCTTCCTGTTAAACACTTTGTATACAAGACAAAGGAAACATACAGAGGCTAAGTATAGCAGAACCATTCTCTCATAGAGCATGAACATAATAATTATGTCCTTGCAGTTATGTCACTGTTTTTCTACACTGCTGATGGGAGGATTTGCTTTTGAATTTTACACAGAAGGGGTGTCAGAGCAATTTCTAATAATTGCATCAGTGAAAGAATAGTTGAGATCATACTTTATCGCCTCTCTCATCTGATTCCAACTTCCATATAACCTTAAAAATGTATAATAAATCTAACTAAATGAGTGCTGGTATGCACATCTTGGATGATACTTGAATGGTAGTATACGTCCCTGCCAAACTTGCTGGCCTAGGCGACCACCAGCTGATGTAGCCCAAGAACAAGGGTTTGGAGTAGGCAGTACTTGAAAATGATCTTCCTTTTCTATGAAACTGCCCTTTGTTTTTATGATTTGGCAGGCATTTCTATTAAAACCTTGCTTTATCTTTTGTCCTTTAAATATAATTTGGAATACTGAGTTGAAGGAAAAAACAATTTTGCCTCTAATATCTACACAGCATTTCCCTAGCTCCCCTTTCCAAAAGCAGAGAGTTACAGCCAGAGTTGAAGGCTGACATTTTTCGTTTAAACTCAAACTCTCAGATAGTCACAGAAACTCCAGAGTCTACTAGAGTAACATGGCTATACTCTGGCATGTGTAATTCAGAATAAATGACATGAAGCAACCCTGCCAGGAAAAAAGGAAAATCACATTGAAACTGAAACGATAACTTCATTGTCAGTGTGCTTTAAAAGAGAAAGTTTGTGGAAATAACTTCTGTGAGTGACAGTTCAGGAAATTTGTACTGGTAAAGACTGAAGTCTTTAATTTTTGCATTCTTTAATGTGTCCTTGAGTGTAGAAGTAAGAGACATCATACAAGCAAAGAAAAATATTTCAGTGAAGATAATTTAAGGGGGAAATTTTTTTTAAGTTTAACTGTTATATGGCTTTTATAGCACCTACAGCCGAGAAAAATGCTTTCAGCAAACCTGTATTTCATCGTGCCTGTATCAGTTAATACATGACACATAAATTATAGAAGCTACTTTTAAAAACGGTACTGCTTTATGAAAGGTGCTAAGTAAACATTACTGTGATAAATTCTAACTTTGTGCTTCCAGCCTTGCTGACTTGTTTTGTTTGAGACTCACTGTGTCATTTGGATATATGTTAAAAAAAAAAATAATCCCCAAACCCTAAGCTTTTGAAAAGTGTATTTTGAAAAATATCTTATGGCCGTTTTGAGCAGTGGTGATCTGGAAAGAAAACAGATTAGAACGTTTGATAATAGAGGAAGGAAATATTATTATCACAGCTTGAAATCTGTTAACAGGGCCTTCCAAATGGGGCAAACATTAAAGTCAAATAGAAACTCAATTACAGGAAGATTTTCAACTTGTCAAAAATAATTGCATTAATGTCAGCAATGCTGAAGGTCTAAAACAAGGAAACTATTGTACGGTGTCTCTAGAAAGAAAGATTAAAGGAATGCATAGTGTAGTTTTAGCAAAAGGTCCAAAAATGCTCACATTTATTTTGGTTTTAGTTCTGAGGCCAAAGACCACAATACTGCATAAAACTGAAACATCAGTCTATAACTTTCTGACAGATGTTACATCACACAAAGGCCATGGAATACTCAATAAGAGCAACCATTTATCTGCTTTGCTCTGAACCAAAACTCGTAGTAAATACCATGTAGAGGGCAAAGCTTCAAGCAGTTTGGATGAGCGGGAGCTTTGAGATATGAACTAGTCTGTGCCTGAATGTTTGGCTCTTATTACAGCGGAGGTGTTCTGCATTTGCAGCTAAAGCTCCAGCATAAACTTTATTCAAGAAATTCTATTAACTATTACAGAAAACATATATCTCTTACTGATTTAAATGGGAAATTTTACCTACCTCCTGACACTTTTTTGATTACGTTCAGTAGGAGTTACAACTCACAAAGGCAAATACTCTGCTTTTGCTTGAGTCAGAATTAGCTCCTGCCGCCCATAGGAGAGGAGCTTGCTTGGGTGGAACTGAGGAGAGTATGTATCCCTCATCTTTCTTTTCTAAACAGAGCTCATTGCCTAAAACATGTGTAACTTCTCCCTGATGTGAAACAAAGACCATCTTCTTTCAGACCTTAATACAGAGGTGTGGTCCAAGGCCATGTTTTGAAAAGTGTTGAGGTTCGTTTGCAGTTGCAGATCACAATTCACCTCCCTTACTGTTAGGTGGAGGTTGACACATTTAAGTAATTTTGCCTTAGACACCCCTAAGGGTGAGAGAGGTCTCCTGTGATCTAGTTGTAGGTGTCTGACTATGCTCGTTGGCTGTGAAGACTGGGCACTGAAGTTAAGCATCTCAGGTGGTAGCTTAAAGTTAGGTATGATGAACGCAGGTCTGAGCAGGACTTTGCAAATCCTCTCAGATATCCAATCACATGGAAAGTGCTTAAACATTTAGAAAGCTCGATGCTGTATTTTTTCGATTGTTGTAGAGGTGTTTTTTGCCTTTTTTTTTTTTTTTTTTTTTTGTGGCAAAGAGCGACCCACCAGAAAAATGGGGAAAAAGAGCATTTTTCAATTTCAGCTGTGCATGATGTCATACTAGAGAAATGTCCTGTTTGCTTTTACTCCTCTACAAACCTCTAGAATATCTTCACAAATGTTTGGAGGCTATACTAACACAGAAAACTCTTAAAAGCCTAATGCCTGATTTTATTTTTTAAAAGCCTAGATATCACTAATGTTGTTGTTATCTTCAATATTCCTCTTCAAGACTAACCGAAAACGAACAGTTTTGTAATACAAAAAATAATACTTTTGTTCTCTGTTCCCTGATTCCCCAGCCAAGGCTGAGATACTGTTTATAGTACTGCTGTCTTCATAAGCAGTTCCTGTGTTCATTCTGAGCTGCAAGGACACCTCAGGGTAAACTAGAAAAACAGAGTAACAGCATCAGAATTTTATTTTTCTTTAGTTCTGTATTGTATTGTAAAAATTTATACATAAACCCCTGTAATGCACGAAAGTATTTATCTCCTTTATTTTCTTCTTCTTCTTCTTCTTCTTCTTCTTCTTCTTCTTCTTCTTCTTCTTCTTCTTCTTCTTCTTCTTCTTCCTCCAAGTATAATTCTAATAATCTGTTGTGACTGGGAGCTCTAACTAGTCAGTGCCTAAATTCTGCTGGAATTAATAGGAATTAGATCTATATGAACAAGCACCTAGTGATTGTTTTCTGAAGTTTTTAGGCAGGTTAGCCATTTTTAAAAGTCTCACTGCAGGCGTGTTTGCAACTTTAAGCCTCCTGGTATCTTTTCTTAAATTTGTAAGTAATTTTCACAGGGCATTAGATGTTCTAAAATTAATTGCTTTGAGAGATTGATATTTTTGTCACTTAATTAATCTACTGAAATCTCTTTCCTCCCCTTTTTTGGGTGTACAAAACCAGGAGCTGATTATACCATGTGGCTGGAATGGCTTCTCATGAAAACCTAGTCCCTGAAAGTGACACAAATGTTAATATTCCTTTAATCTTCACAAGCTATTGAAGTTGCATAGCATTAACACTCAATAGCTCATACCAGTATTTTAATAGCTAAAGTGACATCCACACTCTAAGAGCCAGTATTCTGCTAACGGCCAGGGTCAGTAACACTTTTACAGGGCCAGACCGAATACTTTCCCAATCAGTACATTTCCTAAACTATTTCATGGACCAGTGATGAGAAAGAAACGTTTGACCTCTGGTATTGTTTGTTTGAGACTTATAACAGGTCCTCTCCTAGCATCCATTCACCTTCAGAAATCTGTTCTCATTTCCTTACACCAGATCTGCTTCCAAAAGTTGTGCTTTGTTACAAGAGCACAGGGTTTTTTTAATAAACAAAATAAATGTACACACCAAAAACACTCTGAGTTTGTGCTAGCTATTTATTTTATTCACATCACAAACAGATTTGCAGATTACTTTTTCAAAGCTGCATGCAGCTGGATTTCTACACCAGGGATGTAGAAACCAGGCTAAGTGACTGAGGAGATAGGATTCAAAAAATGTGGGTTAGCTTGTACCATAATTCCCTTGAGATGTCCTATTTCAAGAAAGGGTGCTGTGGTAATTCTGCATCAGAAGCAACACATGACCGTGATAAGGCAATCAACTTTGTGTTTAAAGTGCATGGATTGCTTTTAAATGACAGAGCTGGAGAGCACCATTCATTCAGACAGAAGACCAGGGCGGAGTGTGCCATAGCTCCCTCCAACTTATGTGCCTGGATTTTTTTTTCTTCAGAAACTAGGGCACGGCAGAAGCAGCAATGGATTGTGCCTCATTTTTCTCTGGCATGACAGCACAGCACAGTGAGGAGGTGCGCCTGAGGAGGTAAAGAGCTCCAGGAACATGGTGCCTCTGGGGTAAATAAACTGGTGATTCCACCCACTTCCCACTAAAGCACTATTTTAATGATGTGAATCCACTGAGTACTGGGCTCCAAATCTTTGGGTAAAATGTACTTACAATTGCGTCTAGCCAGTAGGGAGTAAGGGGTGTCCTTCAGGAGCGACCCATTCCATAGCATTTGATGATAAGGTTAGGGGAGATAAATGCCATTCCCTCCTTCCCACCCTGACTAGTTATGCTGTTTCAAATGCCTGCAGTTTAGGGGAACAGTGTGGAGATTTGTAGGTGCAGATTTATGCCACCTCACAGAAGACAGTTACCTGAGGCAGCTTCAGCAGGGAAATTCTTTGCCCCAAGAGGTTTTTACAGGTAGTAATCAAGCAAACTAACACCCAAATGACTCTCTGAGAGTATGTGTTTCTCATCAATAGCTGTGGAGGCTGAGTAGAGGAACCCAAGTAAGTGTCTAACATTGTGTGGAAGGACCCCATCCAACATTGTCTCCTTCTGCTTGGGGTCTCACAGAGCTCCCTCATACTCTGGTCTCAGTGAGAGAGAAACCTCACTTGCCTGTAATGTCTGCCTACACCGGGTGAACACCTGCATGTGCAAATGAGCATGTGTGCAAGTGTAGGATTTTGCCTCTTGGTGGGTAATGATGTACTTGATGATTTGGCCTCACACACGTCCTGTTCTGGCTCAAAGAAGCCTACCTTAGAGATGGGTATTATATGCTTTTGTTATATGAATGTTTACTCTTTAATTTTATGTCATCAAACTGTCAGAAATCTCAAACACACAAGCAAAGCACAAGCAAACAAAGTTCAGACTGAATTTGAAACCTCAAACTCTTTTTAGGGAACACTCTGGCCATTTATTTTCCATTTCAGTGTGTTACACCTACTTGTCTCTTCTACTCACTGGGGTTCGTGTTGCTGACTATTCATTATTATTATTTGAACAGATCATACACAATATATAATCAGCAAGGTTTTAATCTGTTATCACTACATGACTGGAGCATATTAACAGGATTGTAAGATAAAATTTCGTCCTATTTTAAAATGTTCAAGTGAGTGAGTTACACAGAAAACTGAGTAGAAGACAGGCTTCTATCTTCCCTTAGCGTAAGAGAGACATTCCAGCACATTACCAGACCGCAATTTAGTAAGGACTCATTCAAAATGTTGATAATGGATTAAATAGTTTTGAGTAGAAAAGCATAAAGAATCTCCTCCTCCTGACTAAAATTTATAGCTGTGGCTTACATAGTAGCTTAGCAGTTCACATATGGCTTATGTCAATGGCAGAAACCATGTTATTTTCTAAATCACATTGATTTGTTATGTGGTACTGAAAGATCTTAAACAGAATCATTGGCAATAAATTACGGAATCTAGTCTTCTACATTCTTATCTGTGTTTCAGATCTGTCAAAATGAGCCCAAGAGTCAAGTCTTCTATGTACACAATGCTACTAGTCAAAGAATAAGAACTAAGACCATTCAATTTCCTCCTTTTTTGGAGCCAAGCCAGGCTGACATTTTCCTTTCTGTTAGTTTTGGCAAAGAGGAAAGAGAGGGAAAACTTTACTGCTCTGTTACTGATGGCTTTTTTATTTTGTTTTTATTAAAAATGTTGAAACATGGGCCCTCTGTCAAAATTATTTTGTTATTGAAAGCTGGGTGGGGTGAATGAACTGGCAACAGTTCAGAAAGCCATTAATGGTACTGATAACGGAGAATCCTATTCAGCCTCCACAACACTGCAATACTTAATTGCAATAAATTTTACTGAAATCTGGTGACTGATGTGCACAGTTAATGAATTGGTAAAGATTCAAAGGTTAATCTGCTGGGAGGTAACAAGCTCTGCCCATCTGATATTGTAACTAAAATATGATATTTGTTAGTTACATGATGATATTTTTTGGGCATACAACAGAAAAAATGAGTTTTTATTGGCTGCAGATTTGTTAGGTCTCCAAGACCAAAACACAGAAAAAGCTACAACTCTAATGGTGATTCTTGAACCACAGACAAAACTTAAATATATTAGAGGTGAAATGTGACTCCCTGAATAAAAAATATTGTCAAAGATCAAAGAAATTGCCAGAGAAGCAGAGTGTTCCCTGAAGTAGAGTTGCATACGTGCCCAGGAGCCTCAGCCCTCAGACCTTTTCCAGCCAGTGCACCCCATCTCCCAAAAGACCTGAGAGAAAAAACGGCATGCAGAATTTGGGAGGGGTGGGGGAAAAGCATGCAGTGAAGCCTCTTAAGAAATTGCCTAACAATGAAGTAGCTTTCTAGAAACAAAAAAGCAAGGTCCAAACAGACTCAGAATTTAAGTGAAAACAGGAATGGAAAGGAAGCAAAAGGTAATTTTTTTAACCATCAGGTTAAGAAAGCTGATGATTAATTCCCTTGCTTCACCCTCATGAGACTTACATTCAGATCTTGCTCCGCCACACCTATTTTGTGGCTTTGGACATTTTGTTTACACTCCCTGGGCCTAGAGCCTCCCTCTTCTCCCCTACCCCTTTGTATGAGGATAGCAATAGCCACTGCCCAGTGAGGATGAAAATGTGGAAGCCTGTGAAGGGTGTAGATCTTGCAGGTGTTCATGATAGGTAGAAACTGTGACATGAAAAAGCACTCCCAGCGTCTTTGACAACCCATGGCTTGAAAGATAACACTGCATACTAGACTCTCCATTTCCAGTTCACAGAAGAGGGACACAGTCTAAGGCTGACAGGGAGTGAAATATGATGATTCCTCCAGCATATTCTTTCCTCTGTACAGCTGCCCATGGGCCAGCAAAGCCTGAAGACTAACGGCTGACAGGAACCTGTGGAGCACAAGCCCTGCACTTGGTCCCTCATCTCTTCATAGCTCCCAGCACAGCGTGACAGCCCATGAAGCAGGGTCTTGCTACATATCCATGTCAATTCATTTGTAGGACTTCTTGACTTTTCCTTCTGTCTTTCTGTGCACAGACCAAAAGTTCGTGTGTTATATTAAAAATACTTTGCTATATTCCCTGCTCTGATAGACCTCTCTAGCTCTGGGGAGATAAGAAAATAACATAATCATAAATTTAATGTAGTCTAATTTATTTAACGATTAAACAAGGTTGATGAATAACACATTCCTTTTCTGTAACACTTTCACAAATAAATCTTAAACACTTTCTTAGTGGGGTGCATCATTACAACACTTAGTTGAAAGACAAGAAACTGATGCATTTAGCAGCAAAGTGACTTGTCCGTTGTCACTCAGCAGATCAGAGGCAAGGCTGGTCTCTGTTTCTCCAAGGTGTCCCCAAGGTGAGAAGACCTCCTCTTAAGATTCGTGTTATTATTTTCTATTGATTTGTCAATAGTTTACAACAGAGCCAAGCTGTATGCATTCTGGCTCAGGCTAGCAGGGTAAAGCAGTATTTCTGTGTGCCAGGTTGAAATATTCCACTTTGGGACGTATCAACACTCTCTTTCTCTTGCAGGATTTACCAGGAAAACAGAACTACAATTTCGGTCCAGCTCAGATGCGTGTTACCCAAGAACCAACTTGAACATGTCTTAGGCTCCAGTCTGGAAGTTAATATGGGCCAGAGACCATTCTCAATAGATAGTGCTAACAACTTCTTGACACTTCGTGCTGAAGAACAAGTAGTTACCAAAGGACAAGTGAGGGACAATTGATGCATTTGGAATTTACTTCCAGTTTGTTTTGAGTTCTGAGTTTCCTTTGTCTGGAAACATTTCCTTTGTCCCTCCCTCTGTGACCACCTTTGTGACAAAAAGCTGGCAGCTACAGCACTGATGGAAGGCTGAAAGAGGAAGGAAGAAACCTACTACTGTGTCAGAAACCTCACTGTGGGCTCCTCTGTGGTCTTTCTTTTCTTTCTTAGGCTTCAAAGTGATTTGTTATAATGTAATTATTCTTTATAACATGAAATTATTTAGTATTGCCCTACCTACAGGTAAATCCACAACCAAATGTACCATTAGCAGGAAAATTCTGTTCTATTACAGCTTAATACTAATGTAATCAACTGCCTATTTCAGAGTCTATGGAAGTCGAAAGACCTCCAGGGTCTGGACCAGTATCTAACTGCACATTCAGATTGTGGGTCACTGCAACACTTTTGATAAAGAGCATGGTGAAATCTCATGGAAGCCAGTTGGTTCAGGAGCAGATACCAACCTAAAAATTTACATGTGCTTTAGATCATAGAAACACAGAATGGTTTGGGTTG
>NW_010105739.1:0-11697 GCF_000699245.1 Pterocles gutturalis | reverse complement strand
CGGGGAGGTGGAAGAACAGCGTCGCCCCTTCTCTGGCCGGGCAAGGGGGGTCAGGGGGGCTGTATGGAGGGAAAACAGGGATTGGGGGGGGGAGTATGCTGTAAACTCTTATGTTAAA
Source organism: Pterocles gutturalis (assembly GCF_000699245.1). NCBI lineage: Eukaryota > Metazoa > Chordata > Aves > Pterocliformes > Pteroclidae > Pterocles > Pterocles gutturalis. Next base: position 11,579 of record NW_010105739.1, on the reverse strand, counting down.
GATGTGAGCCCAGAAGTAAAGAGTATAACTCACACGGGCTTACTCAACTGAAAAACATTTCCATTTTTTTTTCATTAAAATCCCACTGCTTCGTCTTTTCAGGAGATATCCCAAGTTCTGTGTGTTGGCAAGCAATGAATCGCTCCCTGCTCCCTTCCTTTTCCAATGCTTTCACAATTTTCTTATACCTCTGGTACCTGTTTCTCCCTCAGTTCTTTCATTCCCAGAGCCCAGCTCTGTTTAATTCCCTTCTCGTGCGAGATGATCCCTTTCACTCTCCTAAATTTTTATTTTTTTTTTTAAGTCTTTGAACTGAGCAGCCAGACCCACAATTGATAGGAACAAACCAGGCACTCAGCAGCTTAAAAATATTTTCTGTTTTGATCTGAATCCCTTTTCTGGCAATTCCTAATGTGCCTTTCTGATTGATGCTCTAAAGACCAGGCTCTCTTTCCCAAAGGGTAAATACTTGATTTTGAGCCCAGCCTGGCTATTGTGCCTCCTGTGTGGCACTTTCACTTAGCAAAATCCAATGAATGGCTTATGCCTGAATCGCACCCAGCCACTCCATAGCAGGACATCCTTCTGGTCCTTAACCAGGTCACTGGTATTCTTCTGCTCACCGACTCCATCTGAAAAGTCCTCTTGGACTTAGGGGCATCACTTTGCAAAAGATGTGTTGGCCCCTTCACCACTATACGTATACGTCTGGCTCATCTGGCTGTGGTTTACTACAGCCCAAAGTGAATTTTGTTCTGCAGAGGTCAGATTTCTGCAGACAGCAGCTCCTTGGATCAGTTTTGAGGCTTTCTGAAAAGATTGGCATCAGGTTTGCTGCATCCTGGAATACCAGACTGGGTTTTGTTGAAATGTATTTTGACCACATATTCTGCTAACTACAGAAAATTTTGATAGTTCATAAACAAAAAATCCTGAATGCCAAAATACTACTTGAAAATACAAATATTTAATTTTTTTGCTTAAACAGTGTTTTAATTTCCATTGATAAATTAATATTTTCGACAAAAAGAGACATAATCATTCAAGCCAGCCTTAAAACAATGTCCCCTTATGTGCATGCACATATACACAAGAAACCTTATCACCAAGTTGGCTGAAGGGAGCTTTTGTCTGGAAATTGCTTATAGAAATTTGATATTAGGTGCATGGTTATCAGCTCAGATAATCTACACCTGAAACTTTAGATTTTTGAATGTATATAACAATGCACATTCTCTATGAGGAGGGTTTTCCTCAAGCACCAGGTCTCTAATGGCACAGTGCAGGTTTCGGCGGGGGCTGTGGTCCTGGGTAAATGTTGGAGACAATGTGTGCACGAGCACTGTGGAAACTTATCAGTTGAGTTTTTTTCTCAAATAAATTTTTATTTTCAACTTTTTAGAAGAAATGAGATTCTATGTATACGGTGATCCAGAGAGAGGATATTGCCCTCATTTTTCACGCATATTTTCTTGTGAAGCCAGAAGAAAAGCTGGCTGAATTAGGTAATTATTCCAATAGCCGCATTAATCATTAATCATATGGATTCTCTTTAACTGTGAGTAACACATTTCAATGCTAAACTCAGAGCAGCTGCTAACTCGGGGAGAAGACTGTCTTCGTGCGACATTGAACACAAGCTCAGGGTGGTTAATATTCGTTTGGCCCCTCACTGCCCTGCTCCTCTGTGGGGTGTGAGGGTGTGTTTCCCCCTAAGGTGAAGTGGCTGCAACTCAAAAAGAGAGTTTATCATCACTGCCAGCTGTGCATTACGAGCAAGCGAGCCATTTCCACGCAGACCGCAGCACCTCTCAGTAGTGATGCCCGAGCAAACCTGTGCTGCTGCTGGCCTGTCTGCAGGCGTTCTGCCAAACTGGTGTTATACTGGAGTGAACTGGGACCCATGAAAGCAAAGCAGACCCCCCCCCTGCTTTGGGCAGTGGCACTAGCAGGGGCATCTTTGCGCTCAAAAAGACTTCTCAGCATGCTGCCAAATCCTGCCAACAGACTGAGCTCGTGGCTCTTATCTCTGGCTAGCAGTGTCAGAGATACTGGAGTTTGGTGGGACCTGCGCACTCACCTCCATCTCCCAGCTGATGGAGGATCTCCTGTTCCTGACAGCAGGCAGCAGGGCCGGATGGAGAACTGGGAAGGGATCCGTCCTTTCTGCTGCTCTGAATCCAGCCTGGGCTCGTAGCCACTAACAAGTGCTGGTTGGGGGGCGATGAGCGTGGTTTCGATTAGGGATGAGGAATCCTCTTCCTCCTGCCAAGGGGGGAGCAGGGAGGTTGTGTCCTCCTGAACGCTGCTGATTCTGCCTCCTCCTCATCCATAAACCCATTGGTTTTTACCGTACCACACTCTTTTGACCAGCTTACATTCTTTCCACAACAGGTTTTAATGTTACTGATACAAGGGAAGAAGTTTCCCACCATCTTACCACCTTCCTGTATTTTCTTACTGTATTTTCTCTGGGCGAGCCCTGCAGCGCAGACTCGGTAACTCATGGTAGATTCACATTTAACCGCTCTGGGAATTAAAGAAGCAACTCAGCAGGGACATAGTAGATTAGAGATGAAAAGGAATTATACATTTCTTGTCCAGCTGTAAAAGGTTTCTGGGCTAGGATGCATTTTACTGGTAATACAGCCGATCCAGGGCTAAATTTCCTTTAAATATTAACCTGTTAATAACATATAATGATTTAAACTGCTGGTTAAGATACAAATTAAAAAAAAACATTAAATCTTGCTGCTGTGTCCAGAGTCAGTGGTCACCAGGGTCTCATGCTGGGTGTCTCTTTGAGGGGCTGGGTCCATGAGCAGAGGCCAGTAAATTAAAAGCAATGTACACAAACACCCCGCAGCAATGTGTGAGCAGTGATAAGAGGAGAAATTCACGGGCTACAGCAACCAGACAGATCCAGGCCCTGGGAAGAGATGTCAGGGGCCACATAGCAGAAATAATTATCCCTTCCAGGAGCTACCGAACAAGCTCGTTCCTGTGAGCAGCCAGACATGGGTGTTTTCTCCGCAGGAATGTGCATGGAAGATGGATTAGGAATGATGAAGACACGAGAACCAGGCATGGAGGGCCCCACTATGGCTGCAAAGCTCTTCTCTGCCCTTCCTTGCTCAGCACCTGGGTAGGTTTTACTGCAGGAAGAGTGTCCCAGGAGGAATTGGGCAGTGAGGGGAATCCTCTGGTCTTTTCGTCACCCATTTGCTTATGCTGTTATATAGAGAACACCTCTGACAAATGCTTGCAGTAGCTGATGTCCCATGACAAGATATATCTCCACTGAGACTCATCTGATGCAACTGCGTAATGCTGGAGCAGATCTCCTGGGCCAGGCTGCCCTCACCCTCAAGGGACCAGGAGATTTTCTAGTTGCATCCAACATATCCCCCCAGATCACAGCCTGAGCACCAGCCAGCAGTCAGGGCAAGGCTTCCATTAGCAGCCTCCCATCACCATCCAACATCTTCTCTTGAGGGCCATGAACAGCCTCTCCAGTGCACCAAGGTCTTTGCACCAGTTTCTGGAGAGCAGGAGAAGCAGCAGCATCCGGAGCCTGGCGGCTGCAGCCACACTCCCACCCAGGCAAGGTGGCCCTCCCAAAGCTGAGGAGGTTTTGGCTGAGATGAGCCAGCTCAATGAGAACGTGCTTGAAGCTGAGAGCAGAGAAATGCTGCAACAGGCGGCTACAGTATGGAGGAAAAGGCGTTTTTCTCCACCCTGTCTGGAGGAGACAGCCAGCTGTGACTCATGGTCCCTGCTCCCATCCCCTGGGTTCCTTTTCGACACAGCAGCTATGGATAAGACCTTGAAAGAGCAGGAAGTTTTCCTGGCAGAGGCAGCTGGGCAGGCGACGTGTGGGTGTACTGCTAATGAGCCTAAGTGGAGCACTTTGCTCAAAGGCGTGGACAAGCTCCCAAGCTTTGACTGTACCATTGACAGCCGCCTGCTCAGCTCACCACCACCATGTTTCATGGTCAAAGGAACACTTCACCACCATTAGATTAGTTTTATTATAGACAGGGAAGCGAGAGAGCTGCCAAAGAGGAGATCAAGGGATGGGTTGATGTTCAGCCAGTGCAAAATTTAACCTCCCAGGCTGTGCTATGTCCAACGGCGACGTGACGGTCATGGGAAAAATGCTCTCCCAGATTTCTCTAGGAAATGTTGACTCCCATGACCTGCTCTCCTGCATGTCAGACCCTCCACGCTCTCACAGAACATGTAGGAAGAGTGGCTGAGCAGAGAGGAGGCCTTCTCCAAGGTTAGAGACAGGAATGTCTCTAGAGGCTACCTGCAGGTTGCAAACTCAGGGGGCTTCACGTTCCATCAGCCAAGCGTCTGCAACAGCCACCCCAAAGCACTCACACTGCAAACAGCTGCAGGAGAGATTGTGCATTTGCTCTCCTCCAGCCTGCTTGAGGTTGAGAGGCAAAGCCATGCCCAGCTGCCCTAACTCTCTTTCTAAACTCCAAAAGACTTCCAACACGACCGTCAGATGTTATCCCCCCATAACAGGTGACCTCCTGATAGATGAGAGCCCTTGTCAAATCCCCTTGGAAGTTCAGTAGGCTCTCTGTGTTTTTATTGCTTGGACGATGGTTAATGTTTCAAGCAGAAAACCAAGTCATTTTGCTCAAGCACGTGAATGAGAAAATCTGAGCCTCAGGCAGTTTTTGTTGGAAGAAAACAGTAGAAACATGGAGAAAGCTTTGAAAGAAGTGTCCAGCCCTAAGAGGTGTTCGTCAGCAGTTGTCCGGGTCTGCAGGGCTGAGAGATGAGAAGGTCCCAGATAAAGGGATGGTGGTGGAGAGGAATCTTCTCAACATTTGGGACAGGATTTGTCCCTTTGAACTTTACATTTCCCTTCTGCAGTTGTCTGCCTGAGCAGATCATCTCACTAGCCTTGGGTGTCTATGATGAGCCATGGCTTGTGACCCAGCAGGGACTGAAGAGGTACACATCTCCACTGCAGAAATCCACGTTTAGGTAAAACAATTCCCACTCTTGGCTTTTGGGTCTTATGTTGAGTGAGACACCAGACAGAGGCTCACCAGGTGGGATGAGCTCTGAGCTCCAGTTTCACGTGATCAGATCCCTCCTGCTCATACACATATGCTGAATACCACACCTGCAACAGCAGCACTGAACGCACAGTTCTCACACAAACCCCACTGGCCATTGAAAATCAGAATAAACCATTCTTTTCACCTTGTGGAAGCTGGATCTCTAACTCTCTAGAAAAACCAATGGCAATTTGGAGCATGGCTTTTGTAATTTGCCTTGAAAATCTCAGTCATGGGGAGTAATTATTTAGTCCTAAAATTTAGTTTAAATGTTTAAAGTTTTTGTGTGCGCGCGTGATTCTCTTCAGCTTAATATGGTTTCCTCTGGGTTTATCCTTTCAAGCATCCTTCCCTGGTTTTTATTATTATTTTCTTGTAGGAAAGGGGTTTTGTGATGTTGCCACATCAGGGGAAGAGGAGCACGCTAATTTTACAAGTTGTACACTCTGTTTGCATGGAAACATCTCCGCAGTCAATACCATCAGGAAGAAGAATGGCAAACAAGACAGTTATACTGAGATCTTCAAAGTTGCAAATGCAAATACAAAAGATGCAGGAAAATTTACGTGAGAGAAGCAAACACCACTTCTTTGTGGTAACGATTTGATTAAACAAGCCCAGCGAGACAGTTTCTCATGTGTGTTAATGGAGAAGCATCCTTTGTTCGTGTTCAGTCCCACCGATTCCCTGCTCACATTCATTTAAGCTCCATTAATTCACTGGGCAGCCTGCAGGACAAATTGATGCTCGTCCTTGCTGGAAGGGCTCGCAGCATCACTGCTAGTGAAAGGAAAAAAATCAAGATAGCAGCTGGGAAGAGCTTTGGATATGAAAAATCATCAGAGTGAAAATTGGAAAATGAGTTGGGTCTGCTGGAGAAATCCTGGTGGTTGTGCCTGAGCCAGGAATTCACCTTTTGGGAACTTCTTTATGACAATAATCTGACCTTATAGATCAGGAGTCCTGGAAAATCCCTCTGAAGACTCCTCAAAGGCCAGGGAAGAATGCTGCACTTTTATCTGGGGCTGGACGCATCCTTCCCTCAAAGGCCAGGGAAGAATGCTGCACTTCTAGTTGGGGCTGGACGCATCCTTGTGCATTTTTGGCTCCATGAGCTATTAAAGATGAGAAACACCTCAAACACTGAACGCCCGCCTGTGAGCCCTTTCCCTTGGGCACGCGTGGGACCTGCCCTGGTGCTCAGTGGGATGCTGCAGGATTAAGTAAGAACTGCCCATCTCCAGCTGCCTGGATAAACAGGGAAAACAAATCCATTGGAGCAAAGAGCCAGGCCTTCTGCTGGGCTTCCCAAAGTGAAGCTGGAACAACTGTTTCAAAGGAAAAAACAGAGTCAAGGTAACGCTGGCAAATCCAATTGCTCATCGGACGTGGTCACCTCCGCATCCAGATAGTTGGGTCTCAGCAGCCTGGACACCATGAAAGAAAGGTCCCCTCCCTGTGTGACAGCATCTCGGGCTGGTGCTTGGTGCTGCCCTGGGACGTGGGGGTGTCTCAGCGCTCACCCCCTGTGCTGGGCTCCGCATGCGTAAGGCTGATGGGACCTACAGCGGGGACTGGGGCTTTGTGGGGATGCTTTTCCCTCTAGAAGTGCCTGGTTTGGAGCCCAGATGTGGTCCAAATGGTGCCTTTGAGGCATCTATCCAAAGTCCAAGTAAATGCTTGTTCTGCAAAATGTGTTATTTTTGCAAACAGCTCGTTACTGTGAATCCTTGCTGTCATTTCAGAGTCCCCATCGGTGTGACCACTACCAAAAGTTATGCACAAAAGCTTCAGGTCCAGTCTGGACCAGTACTAGAAGCTGCTCTCTGGTTTGCCCAGCAGATATTTATGGCTGTTGCCATTCTGGCTAATTACCTACTTCCTCCAAAAACCTGTGGAAGCAATAGAAACAGTTTGCTGCAATACATTTCCCCCAGCAGCAAGAGCTGGATTTTGGCACCTGGAGGAAGCCAGACCCCAAGGGAGGGATTTCCACCTGAAACAGCAGCTGATAGTTTGATAATATTTGGGCAGACAGTGCCACCAAAAGGAAACGTGATAAACTGCCCAGCCAAAAAATGCCTTTGGAGCAGTTGCCATGACTACCGTCCATCCACAGACCCCGGCTTTGTTCCCCCATCAGCTCCCCAGAGGGGGCTTTGATGCACCCATCAGAAGCACACACAGTCCTAAGGCACTGGAGTTGAGAAATTAATGGTTTTAGTCGTTCAGCTAAGGGAGACTCTCTTTTAAACTATCAGCTGAAGATTTTTCCAGCCCTATACAGCACACTCTTATAAAATTGCTTGAATACTACTGCAACATATGGAGAAATCTTATTCTTTGATCATTTTTAGGTAAAACATTGCCCTGTATCCTACAAAACAACACTTTGTTTGCTCCTGATTAGCTACAATACTTTTTTTTTTTTCCAAGAAGGCACTACCAACAAGAAATTAAAAGTATTAGAGTTTGTCTGTATCTATAAAGTACCCATTGCCATAGCTGACTTTGCTCTGGGGCGCAGCTCAGAGGCTGAATCTGGTCCTGGTCCCTGGCTGGACCCTGGCCACAGCCGCTGGAGCATCGCGGTCTCGTTGCGGATGAGACTCAGCTGAAGCCTGGATCTTCACGTCTGGTGGGCTTTACATCGAGCTGATACCACAACTGCAAGTTTCCCTTAAGTTAACAAGAAGCCAAATTAACAGTGTCCATTTCTACAGGAAGACAGAATAAAACGCTTCTCCCAGGCAGGCTTCTCCCTGGCTGCCGGGGTGGCTGCAGAGGGTGCTGTTAACCTGCGTACACCAGCGCTGGAACTGGGAGCCAGAGCAGGACACCCTGTGGTGTGTGCCTTCAGCAGGGATGCTAAAGGATTTTAGTGTTAGGATATGTCAATTCAGGCTCTGCTACAGCCCCACCTGAAGACTTTAGTTGAATATGACAGAGAAAAGCCAGGTCCTGTTTTGCACATCCCATTCAGCTGCCTGGAGTTTGTACTTTGGAAAAACCATTTTCCTCTGTGTTGATGGATCCCGTAGCTCCCTGACAGGTCCCTCAGTATCCTCCGAGCGAGCAGTGGTGCGTTTGAGAGGGACAAAGCTGGCAAAGGGGGTTTGGAGAGACCTGCTTGGAGCAGAACAGAAAGGATCAGCAGGGGTTTGGAGAGACCTGCTTGGAGCAGAATAGAAAGGATCAGTGAGCTTCACACAAGTTGTTTTTTCTTTGCGGGTGGGGGAGGTTGTATATCCATATTTCTTTTTAACCTGGTGATGAGGAAAGCATGGCTTGGTCTCCCTGCACTGCTGGAGTATAAAAATAGCCCTTTATCGCTCTGGGGCCATCCCAAGGGTCCCTGTCCCTTCCCAACATTTGCATTTCATTACCAATGACAGCACCAGTTGTTATTTGTTTTGCCAATCTCAGAATCCCCCATTTGTTCGTGGGGAATGGGCTGCAGCAAAAATTATTTCATTCCTTTGGTATGACTGAAACCTTCATTTTCTCTTTTCAAAGGCAGCTTCTTGCCCAAACTAATGATAAAACCAGGCTGTGCTCCCACCACCAAACCCTGCCTTCTACCATTTCCTTTGATTTTCCCTAATTCAGAGGAGACCGCTGCCAGGCTGCAGGTGTCACCGCGGAGCTTGCAGGGCGGGGCAGGGATGGGGACATGGATGGAGGTGGCAGGTGATGGGGGGGCTGTGGGTCCTCTCCAGCCCCTGGACATCCTGGAGGAGCTTTCACAGGACTCAGCAGGTGAGATTATTTTTTCATGATGGCTCTTAAATCCGTTTTGTTCCAGCATTAAATGCATATGCCTTGCTCATCATCAACTGCACAATGATTTAAAAAGCTGTTTTCTTCCCTTAAATATCCTGCCATGGCTTTGCTCCTGCTTGCACTTGGGTTTCCTCTAATCCTGCCGCTCTATCAAAGGCGGCTGCAGCTCTCCCATGCCTCTACCCTGACACAGACCACCCGGAGGACTGATTTTCAGCGTTTGGCTCACCACCTATGCCATTATTTTCCGTTCAGTGAATAAACGCAGGTGCCAGCGAGCAGATGCAGCCGACAGACTGGTCTGAACGGGCCAAGGGTGGCGAGTGCCCTTTTGAGCTGGGACTGGGACATTTTCACATATGGAATATTGTTACCTTCTCAGGTTTTCTGGTTTATTTTATTTTTTATTTTGTTTTTAATAATAGTTTCAGCATCATTTCTCTGGCTTGCTGCCTATCCCTGTCAGGAAGAGTAGCGCCAGAGGAGTCACTCCAAAGCTGGCTGAATTTTTGTAACTGCTGCTGCGTGAGGATGGGGAGAGGAACAGACACTGGAGAGCGAGGATCTGCTGGAGCTGTGAGGGGAGGAGGCAGACAGCTCCTGGTTCCAGCCTCAGCATCCCTTAGACAGGGCAGGTGGTACCCATCCCGCTGCACCCTGCCTCTCCGGCATTTGGATTGTAAAAAAGCAAAGACAGACAAGAGGGAGAAAAATGTTCCCAGTGAGGGACTTAAAGAAAACATTGTAAGACTAGTTCTCAAGTTATCCCAAGATCATCCCACTCCATCCACTGCTGCTGCCCAGTGAAAAATCATATAAAAAGCCTAGTCCAGAACTGCTGTGCATGAAGGCAAATAAACTTTCAGCTTGTTTTCTTACCCCAAAAGCTGCTTGCTGCTGGATGGAGTTTTCTTTCCTCTGTGTGACCCAAAGCTGCACCTGTAGGCACCGTGTCTGGATGTGCTCTGACTTCATCCCCGTCCTTCCTCAGCATCCCAGCTCCATCAGCAGAGCTGCTCCGGCAGTGAAGGTCCCAGGGAGCCCGGAGGGAAATAATTGCAGCAGGTAGTGCTGTGACTGCTTCCTGCAAGCCCCAAAGTTGCTTGGGGCCACAGTTAGCACCGTTAGTGCAATTAGCAATGTTAGTGCCATTAGCACACACAGGTGCTGGGGCCAGGATTGAGCTGCCCAAGCTGTTGCTGCTCCCTGCCAGCTCACCTCCAGCATGGACCTGCAAGTTCCCTGCTGGGGTTGTCTCCTTTCCTTGTATGTGATGTGGTTTTATGTTTTATTAAACTTTAGAGTTCCTCAATGGCCCATAATAAGGTTCATCCAAGTTTCTGTCCTGTCTTTCCCCCATGAGACCAGCAGCAGTGATTGCTAAAAAAAATAAAATTAAAATAAAATAAAGCCATTTGTGTTTTTCTACCCAGCAATTTCCTTGCTGGTCATTCAAGAGTGCTGTGATTTCCCTTTGGCTCCTCTGGAGTTTTCGGTAGTTCTTTCTCCTGTCCATTTTCTGTGATAACTCAGTCTGAAAAACATCTGCACCCCATTAGGAGCAGCTTTGGGTACATAAAACTGAATACAAAGGGGAAGATGATGTTTGATGGCTGAGTCACATCTCATCCAGGAAACAATCTGGCAATCGGCACCGGGTCCCTGGGGTATCCAAGCTGAAAAACAGGCTCAACCCTTATTTCTAGCACATCACTGAAGCTACTTACTCTGTTAAAATACTGAAGCTGCCATGAATCATACCCCGAGCACGATGAAATCAATGTCTTCTGCATCACCTGGCAGTGTCAGCTTCCTTTTAGTAAAAATCACCCAGTGAAGTGCTGCCATAGTGTCACCACCCAGAGAGGGGGGCTTTATACCCCCTTCCTGCCAGTGATCAGCTTCACTTGGGGTTTTCTCAAAAGCTGGGACAAATTGATGCTGGAGATCTGAATGACCTTCAAGGGGCTTCAGGTGGGTCTGATTTGGGTAAATTGGGGGTCATTTGGCAAGTTATCCTTTAGGCAGCAGTGATGTGCCAGCTGGGCTTTGTGGTTAATCCGGGCTGTGTATCTGGAGCCAGCACGGGGCTTTTTGCAGAGCACAAAGTCAGCGTGGGACCAGTGGGACACATCTCCACTGGACTGGAGTTCTGAGATCCCTCTGAGCCAGCCACCTCGCATGGGTGGTTTCACACCCACCTGCCCGTTGTCGTCATTTAAACATGCCTTTTGCGATCTCTTCTCAGGAAATCAGGGTGGCTCTCAATTTTGGTGGGCTTCAGGGTTTTTTTGTGTTATCTGCTGATGTCCCGTGGCCCCTTTCTTCTCCAGAGGACCAGCACACTCCCCAAATGCTCATCATTTTCTGCCAGCCCTTTTCCTCTTAAATCATTCCTGATTTTCCTCCTCTTTCTGGGAACAAGCAGAGATGAAGGTGTTTAACAGCCATGGGAAGATGTATTTTTCCATGTGCAGTCTTTTCTTCTGAGCCTGTTTTGACTGGGCAGCTCCATCCCTGCCCATTCTTGTCCACCGCAGACTTGTTGCTGCCTGCTGCAGACCCTGGTGCTGGGTGAACCCAGGATCTCACCGTTTCCCTGGGCTGGTCATGGTTCGTGATGTTTTCCCAGACGCCAGGGCGTTTCCATCAATTCCTGAAGAATTCCACAACTGTGTGTGCAGCTATATTTTTTTTTCTTTTTTTTTTTTT
>NW_010105738.1:21236-22312 GCF_000699245.1 Pterocles gutturalis | reverse complement strand
GTCCAGTGAGTGCAGCTGAGCTGGGGGCAGTACAGTGCCCGTGTGGGGCTTATGCTTAAGCCCCTGGGATCTGGGGGAGAAGGGAACATGGACATGTCAGACGACACAGGCTTCATGGCCAGGAAATGCCCAAAGATCTGGCAAAGCTGCCCAGGGCTTTGGTTGCATGTGGGTCACCCACTTCCCAGCTCAGAGGTTGCCCTCCACACGCAGGGTTCCCAAAGACATTTCCTCCACTCACCACTAACCAGTGCTACCATCTCTCTTCTTTTCCCTTCATCAGGAGACAATGACACAATAGATGCTACCACACCTGCACCGACAACTGCAACAACTACAGGTAAGGAGCAAAAATCCCTATGTCTGCACCTTCTGAAGAGAGTCTGGAGCAAGTCAGTCTCAGGGAGTTCTACAGCCCCCACAGGCAGGAGCAAGTACCCCCGCTCGGCTTTTGCTGAGTTTCTCTCCCAGTAGAAAAAAAGGTGCCCAAGTCCAGGCTGTGAATCCTCTCCACTCTTTCTGTTTTCTGGCTGACCTTTGATGCATGGGGAAGGCATTGGGGAAGATTTGAAGAGGCTGCTCTTTTCCTGCTTGGAGCCCTTGCTTCCTGTGCCAGGCCCGGCTGCAAGAGGATCCCTGCAAGAGAGGTCCCCTTGGCAAGCCCGTGAGGGGCCCTGCAGGGAGTTGTTCCCGTGGCTGCTTGGAGCAGGGGCAGGGAGGGAGCTGGGGCACACACCAGCATGGGACTGAGTGCCAGGGGCCATGTCTGGGGACCACTGAGCAGTCTCTCCCAGGAATCCTCCATGCCCTGCCTAGTTCCCATCGCAGTGGGATTTTGGCCAGAGAAGCTGTGGATGTCCCATCCCTGGAGGTGTTCAAGGCCAGGCTGGATGAGGCTTGGAGCAACCTGGTCTAGTGGAAGGTGTTGCTGCCCACAGATGGTGGATTGGACCTAGATAATCTTTAAGGTCTCTGCCAACCCAAACTGTCCTATCATGCTGTGATGACAAAGTGCTTTCGTTCATTCATTGCTGTGTCTCCCCTCCACTGTTCCCTGCAGGGAAATTTGTAGGGAA
>NW_010105738.1:0-21205 GCF_000699245.1 Pterocles gutturalis | reverse complement strand
AAGTGGAGACAGAGGTTGCCAGGGAAGAGATATCACAGACAGGCATGCAGGGTAAATCACACTGAGCAGCAGGTTGCAGGAAATAAGGGCAAGGGCACTGGCAAAATACAGCACAAGGTAGCAGCAGGTTTGGGAAAGGTTTTGAGGCATCATATCATACTGTCCTCAATAGCTTCAGGGTAACCAAGGCACTAACAAGGCTGACATATTATTTTCCCTTTTCCAGGAATGAACACAACATCATCTTCAGCAACAACTCCACCAGGTAAGTGGAAGGCAGCAGTAGCACAAACCCATGCAGTTTTAACACTGTAGAAGTACCGTATAGTGGTCAGGTAATATAGTTAGTCATATGGTGACAGCTCTAAACCCTGCAAAAAATTCCTTAGCAACATACTCTGATATCTATTGAGGTATGTATACTCTGATGATTAACTTGGGAGCCTTCATTTTATTAATGTGTCTCCAGTAAAGCACCCTACCATGACTATGTATTATAATAAGGTAAGTACACACCAGCACAGTATTAAAGAACCACAGGTTCTTTGTAGTGTGCCTTTTTCTAACATAGTCACTGATTTTGGCAGCCCTCGATATACTTTGTTTGTTTGTTGTGGTTTTAGTTTTATTAAGTAGAATTAAATTGTGAATGCCCAGTATGACAGATAATTAATTTCAGCCTTACTCTGTGTCCTCACTGTGATATCCTGCTTTTTACAGTTACTGTACAGACAGTAAGCAACCAAGACATAGCCGTGTGCTCTTTAATTGCATGTATACTCTAAAACATACCTGGTAGTTTCCTTTAGTAGAAATATAGATGAACTATTTAATATATGAACTACTTTACATATGAACTGACCATTGCAATTTCATAGAAATCCTGACATCAATATCTTTCATCTTTGTATCAGGGAACTTGTGCAACCCAAACCCTTGTGGAACAAATTTGGCTGAATGTGTTGCTTTAAATAGCATTTCTGTCTGCCAGTGCCGATATGGATACTACTATAGCGACAAGGATTGTCACAGAGGTGAGCTGCAGAAGGGCAGTCTACATTTATAGTTACTTCACAGATAACTGCTCAGGTCAATTTTTCTTCCCATATCCCTTGCTCTCGTGTTATAGCTGAAAACATAATCAGTCTGGGAAAGTGGCTGCTGAATAATGCCTTGCTTTGCAGACTGACACTGCCACAATGACCTAGATTGTTATCTCACAAAACAGAAACAGCCAGAGAGGTTAATGTGCTAGGGAAAGAAGGTGAGTTCTCTGCCAGGGATGCTAGAGATTAAAATGAGTGAAAAAGCAGGAAAAAATGTCATCAATATTAATGGCTAGGATTTAAAAAGGCCCAAACCCATTAAGACATCTGAACAATGGGCTTGATTTTTCCTATTGCTAAACACTTGTCACAGTCCTGTTGAAATGCATCTCTGAGATGCTGCTGAAGGCCAAGCATGTGGGCAAATGGGGCTTCTTATTTAAGTGCCAGCAAGCAGGATTCTCAAATTTACTTGTGAGCCTAAAGAAGCAGGTAGACACTGAATCAGTTTTTCAGACATGGTGAACCACGTTGGCTGCTTAGTGGGTGCAAATTCAGAGTCCTTAATACAGGTATTTTCATAATAAATGCTGTTAACACCTCCGATGGAGTCTTTTGTTAGCTTCAGTCTGTGCTTACCGTTTAATGTTATTCAGTTTCATAGTCTGGACAGTTTGGTTGAGCCCAGGATCCTGCCTGCTTCCCAGGTAGCCAGAGTATGTCCCCCTTTATTGATTATTAATTGAGCAAATATTTGTCCCCTACTGATTCCTCCAGTATATGAAAAGTAGCACTGACTGATTTCTGCATTGTATTTCCCCATCAGACTGGATGAACTCTAAGGTGAAACCCAACTTACTCAAACGCTTTCTAATTAATTGATATTCTCTGTTCTCATTCCAGGGAAAATATACCCAGGGGTCATTACACTGAAAGATTCTTACAGTGATAGTGTTCAAACCATAAATTCCGTGCAATATCAAGAGGTGTTCCAAAATGTAACAGCATTTGTGAGTGATGACTTTTTTTTTCCTGTATATTTTTTCCTGAATATCACACAGACGGGGGGTGTGCTGCCTTTAATGTGGACCCTAGGATAGTTTCACTTGACAAATCTACTTCTTTCAAAGAGGGCTTCCCACCAGTTTGGACCTATTCATAAGACTTGAATTTTGCCTTCAGATTAGTACATGCATGGCTCCTGCTGAGGTAGAGGGATGTACCTGAAATAAGTAATATCTGCATTTTTAATGCCACTTCTATTCTGGGAAGTGCACATAAATTGCTCTGTATCTTTCACTGTTCCCTCTCCAGAAACCATGGGGCTGAGTGAAGTTTCCCAGCCCATTTAATTTCTGATCTCCGCTCTCTGCTGAGGGCTCAGTAATACTCAGTGGTATGAGTAAAACTGAACAATTTTTTTTTTTTTAAGAAAGCTATAATTTCCACACAGCACAAACTTTTCAGAATGGCTGTCCAGCTGTGTCTACACACTTAAATAGTAAACCTCTTCCATAAGCATACCAGTACAAATATTTTAATGCTATTAGTGAAATGGATATTACACATTTTAAGTGTTCTATGAATATGGATAAAATCTTGTAATAGATTTCCTGGAGAAATAAGATGAACAGTTTAATTTATACTGCCATGTGGAAACAAGTGTATTTGCTTATGTTGCTTTCTGGAAGTAAGAAAGAAGTATGCAACTCTACTTGACAGCTGATCAAAAAATCTTCACCAAATATTAATCATAATTCATCAAAAATAGTTCTCACATTCTTTATATTGTTATATTGCTTCCTTTGAATGTTTATCAGAAAGTAACCAAAAACTGTCCCTCCAGAATGTTAAAAAATATTTTCTTCATTTTTTTTGTCCAGCATTTTTTCATTACATGGCTACAGAAGTGCCTGATATGCAACTCTAGAAAAGATATGTGATCGTATGCAAAAGTGAAAATAGCATAGAAAAGAATTTTTATTTTATTACAAAGAAGAGTAGTTTATCTTTCATTTTGTTTGACTTAGACATCTTATCCTTTTCCCAGTGCCTTCTGCTTGTGTGGCGATTGGAGGCAGCTGCCTCCACCAGTTGTTCCCTGCTTCCCATGGGATGAGGGAGAGCAGTGGCTTTTCTACTGACCCCATACAACCCCCAAGGCTTTGTTCAGTGCTGTGCTTCTCCCCACGAGATCAACTCCTGACAATCCCACTTCACTGTGTGTTAGGGACACAAGCCATCTGTAGGGATGCTGGCATCCTCTACTAGGTTGGTGCCTCAGAAATGCCCTTCTAAGCGATTAATGTGTATCTGTAGCTACCCAGCCAGTCAACCCTAATGCCCTGACATTTATTCAACTCATGTCTCTCCATATTCCCTGTTCTCCAGCACTACCCCACCACTCCTCTTCTGCAGTACCTTGCACAGTGGATGTGGCAGATCAGCTCGCTTTATTTGTGCCTATAGTAGAATGTTCTGAGTTAAAACTTTACAGCTGAAGCCTCAGTGGTTCATGGGATTTTGGTCTGTGTTTCTGCTTGCCTTTAACTCTAATTCATTTATCTTTTATAGTTTAAGAATGCCTTCCACAATTTATCGAGTTATGCGCAGACCGTCATCGTGGAAATTCTGTAAGTTTACCAGTTTTTTTTTTGCACACTATGTGCTTCCCACACACCCCATTTTAATCTGTTCCCCAAGGAGTACTCAGTTCAAGAAAGGATATGGGATGAGTTCAGTTCAGTATGCCTCCTGTTAAAGGAGGACATTAGTTTTGTATTTTTAAAGTTTCTGGGATGATGAGTCCATTTTTACTCCACGAATTTCCAATACGTCTGTAAACTGGGGATACAGCACTGTGCTATAACTAGCAGTCCTGTGATATCTGACATGGTCTGAAATTGTAACAGTTAACTCTGAGGGCCCTATGAACAGGTCCAACTTGGAGTCCCAGTTTCATTTAAGAAACACCCCCATTACAGATGCCCGCTGCATCTCATTGTGCATTAGCTGGTCTCTCCTGACGGCACGCTGAGCAAAGTTGTTATCGAATGGGCTGTGGTGACTGTAGCTGTGGGCACAGGTCCTTTGCTGCTCTAGGCAGACACTGTGAGATGTCCCTCTCTTCCTGTCCCCATCCGTCTGTGACAGGTTACTGTCCACAGAGCTCTGCCAGCTTCTCTGTGAGTGCTCCCTTACCCACATCAAGCAAAACCTGGCATGCTAGCGCACACAGCAGTGTAAACCCTTTCAGCGAACCCCGTGGATTAAGCAGTTAGGCAGACTGTTGTTCTAGCAGAGCTGTGAGGGCAGTAACTTCCAGCAGAGTGGTTGTGACAAACACATGGGGTACAGTGACATCTTAAGGCGCTACACCAATGTACCGCTTAAAGGTGTTTGTGTGCATATCCCAGCAGCACGAAGTTCAGCTGAAGAGCAAGGCAGTCACCACTGTTCTCCACCTCACCCCAGGAGACTGCTGTCCAGCTGAACCCAACCCAGCTAGCATGCACAGATAACTCCACATTGCAAACAGACCTTTCTGAATTCATTGTGGTCATACCTAAATTACTCTCACTGTGTTTCAGGATGAGGTTCTCCATGTCATGCTTGGATGACACCAGAAGCTGATGTGAGTGTGTAAAGGTTAGGGTCTAACAGATGAGGTCCTCCACACTGCAGCCAGCTTGAGGCTAGCCCAGTAAAAAAATATCAGTTGTGCGCCAACAGCACACAAAGGACTGATGTTGTTAGTGCTAAATCCAACAGCCTTTGCTTACCAGATACCTATTTACATCTGTATCTACTGGAAGGATGACCATCAATGGATTCCTAAGCAAGACTTGAACTCATTTTCAGGTGTCTTAGCAACTACCGACATTGTGGGATGAAGGAAACTAGGGGAGAGAGGGAGGTTTGGCAGAAGTCTTCTCTTGTTTGCATCTAGCTTGCTACCCATATGGATTATATGAGACTTTAAAATTATGCTATCTGTACTTTTCAGACCGCTAAAAGAAGGAAGAGCTGCTCTTCCAAGGAGTGTAGTAGTGATAAACCTGTTTATGGAGAACTCAACTGTGAACAATGAAACAGTTACTTCTGCAATAGAAAAGGCAACAACAAATTCATCCTATGTCTCTCAGTACAGAGGTATGTGATTCCTTACTGTGGAAGTAAATAATCAGTAGAAACTGAGATTCCTATCTTCAAAGGTGCTCAGAACGTTTCTCTGCATCAGAGCATAAGCCTTGTTGAATTTAAGGAGCTGAATGTTTAACATTAGGTAATTTTGAAGATTATTAAGGCTTGAAATTTATTAAGGCTTTCTACCTTCTATGTAAAGAAGAGAAGGAAAATACTTATTCCTAGGTAAGCAATGGCATTTTGATTTTAACCTGCTGTGTTAAGTGGCTGTAAGAATCAGGATAAACTATATACAGAAACATATCATGCTTCTGAGAATAAACCAGTATTTTACCAGCAAGATAGGATGAAACTCTCTTTAGATGACTTCTCCCATAACTAACCATGTAATTGAAATGAGGCCTCACTGATCAGCTGTGGAGCTGAATGATTCGTTGGTCTAAACCAGCAAAGTCTTACATTATTAAAAGTGTAACACTTGGAGAATGATTTTCTAAATAAAATATGGATTTTTCTCTCTCTCTCTCTTTTTTTTAATATGCTCCTATTTTGAAATCAGCTTTTGCAAAAGGCATAGCTAATAATTAAAGGAGGCCATTTCATGACTTGTAGCCCGAGTTTGATCTCTGACAGCAACTGTATCCACCTCAGCCATGCCATTTCCTGTGTGCTGGTCCTAAACATGAGGGGGAAGTAGGAAAAACCTGAGAGCTCACAAAGCACCAGTGCAATCACATCCTTCCACTGCATGCCAGCCACTGACGTTTGTAAACCATTACCACTACTGGGATATGGATCTAAAGAGCAACATGTTGGGCAAAGAGCATAGTCATATTGGTCATGAGATGAGCTGCATGCCCATAAATATCTGTGTAGAACTGTATGGGATCTGGGCCTCACAGTTCAGTTGTAGAAAAATCTAAGGGAGTAGCGCTGGGGTTTTTCTATAGTATTTTTTAAGGTGAGTCAGAAAGTCAGTCCTCAGAATATGAACTAATGGGTAGAATTTCCCTCTTCATGGAGTAGGGGGCAGGAAGGTTTGGAGGCAGTTGTAGGAAGGCTGAGAAACGGAAGATCAGAAGATATGATGGAGGCAGGACCTTAACTGGTAAAGAGCAAGGGAAAAGAAAGAGCTGGTCCCAATGCCTGCGGTACTGATGTCCAGGAAAAAAGGACTTTAAAAGGGTTTTTTTGGAATTGCTAAATAATTGGTTTATGATTTACTGAGAAAGTGCATTGCTTTTTATGAAATTATGTTATTAGTACTCATGTTTGCTTCCTGAACATTTCTCTTTTAAAGGTACAACCTATTGTGCTGTTTTTAATTGTGATCCTGAAACCACAGAGTGCATAGAAGATATGTTTCCAATGTGCACATGCCAAACTGGTTTCTCGAAGACAGAATGGGATGAACGTTCTTGTTCAGGTAAAAAACTTGCTACTTTACCTATCCCTGAAAGACTGACCTGGTTGTTCCCTGTCTCAGTCCCTTTTTGAAAACAGCTCTCCGCAAATGTGCTGACCTCTAAAAATCAGGGAATGTGTGTCTTATTAAGAGAGCCATACAAACACATTCCCACATTTCACTTTAAACATATCCATAATTCTATTCCAGTAGAATAAACTACTAAATCCTGAGAAAATTATCACTGAAACTAGTGAGTGGGCAACTCTTTAAATGTGTTGTTAAACTTTTCATAAGAATTGAACCTAAATTGGTAAAGGATGCAACAAATTGAGTCCTATATTCACAACCCTCTCTGCTAGGACATATTTTGGGAATAAGTTCTGCATGCTAACTTGAGGCAGCTGTAGGGACACTGACAGAACTGGAAGTCTCATGATGCTCTATAACAATCTGTTAAAGATCTGTCCCTTGTTAGTAGCTATAGGATTGCATTACCTCTGTTTAGACAGGTTTCTGTGGGAAGAATGATTTATGTGATTTTTAGGAACTGTTAGTTGTTGGGCTTTTATTTTCTAGCTGGTTTTGAATCTTTTAATGAGTATTTGTTTATATTGTTAGCTATCCTCCACAGCCCTGAGATGTACTTGATTTTCTTAGGAAAACTAAAATTTTCACACTACAGAAAAACAGTCTAAGATACGAGATCTTAAGAAAAGCTATAAATATTGCAAACACTCATGATAAAATCATGAAAGCTGGCTACAATAAAGGCCAATGAGAGATGACCCAGTGTAGGGCTTTGTCACCCTTAACCTGTCTAAATCTGATCCAGGTTTAGATCATGATCCAGGTTTAGATCAGTTGCAATATAAATCATCTGCTGGGAGATCAAACTGCAGGTTGTTGCTTGCCTATGTAAGATGCAGCCTAGCCAGATTTCTATTCTGATGACGCTGGATGGTTCTAAACAAAGACAATTTACTTCTAATTTTGTGCTTTTGTATTCTGTTCTACATAGGTATAGCCCTAAAAAAAAAGCCATTCTGGTGCTTTGAAGCACAACAAAGTTGTGTGTGTTTACAGTGCAATTTAAAAAAAAAAAAGGCGGGAGGATTTTCTCCAACGTTGAGGTTTTGGGGGCCATCTTCAATTCACTCTATATTTTTTCCTCTTAAAATACAGATTGCAGTAACTGTTCTGCAGAAGAAAACAAGTACTGTGCAAAAGAAAATGGGGTTCCAACATGCAAATGCATGTCTAACTTTGAAATGAAGAATGGAAAATGTGTATTGTGAGTACTCAGCTTTTTCTTGTGTTCCTGTGTACTAGGCAAAGATAGGGGAGAAGAACATCTAACACGGGGTCACCCTCGGTCTAGAAGAACAGACTGCAGCTGTGTGAATAAGAGAGGTGCCTAAGGTGGCTAGCAGGTGGCCGAATTCCCATGGTGTTACAAGTTATGGCATTTTAACTGCTTATTGGCATTAGCCATTGGTGTGCACTCATAATACCTGCGAGGAAAGTCAAGAAGATCCAAGGTCATCTGTGAGTCAGTGAAGAGGATAAAATACTTCACGCTTATTTTGTGGGTTGCCCACATAAACTATATACTAGAGTAGTTGAGCCATGGGAACTGGTAGACTGAAGCGTTTAGTAAGCAACAGGCATTAGAGTAAGACTTGCCTCAAATCCCTGGAAAGTTTCCACCAATATCAGTGGAGACTCTGTTTCCTGATAACGTTCAGACCTATGTTATTTTATCTTGGTTTTCTCTCTGTGGGTACTTCTGTCAGCTCAGGATCAGAACAGAGCAGTGTTGTTTCCTGGTGAAGCTGAGTAAGTGACTGGTTGTGCTCTGCTCCATGGATAAGCGGAGGGACCTTATTCCCTATATCCATTAATTCAGCTCTTTTTGTAGTTATTACTGTGACACAATGAAACTTCTTACCATAAAGTCAATATATTTTAAATATAAGAAGCTAGTATGGGAGGAAGATAAAGAGCTGCAAGTCTTTATAGAACATATATTGAGGCTTTTGATAAGACAGTGGGTAGCAATTCCAAGAGGCTCGGAGGTGTAAAGCTTACTTCTTTGGAGAAATTAGGCTCTTTTAAAATTTTTCAGGCTGAGAACCTGAAACTTTGAGTGCCCAGCTCACCAATCATTCTCAAAATCTCAGCTTGTTTTACTCTAAGAATGAAACTAAAGAATTCAATATTAAGATAGCATTAATGAGTAATGAACACACCTTGCAGAAAAATTGCTGATAAAAGATGGAAATATACTATTGTTTTGTGATCATCTGCTTAATGACATTATCTTTCTTTCCTCTTTTTTCTCTCATGTAGTTGTCCAGTGGGCTACTCAGGGGACAACTGCAATAACAGTAAGTACAAGAATTTCTGATTTTTAATTATAGCATGGAAAAATACCTGGTAATGTTTAATCTGCCTGAGATAACAAAAATAACAAGTAGTAGTCTTCAGTGGTGCCACCATCCCGTAGCAGGAAAATGTTAGGAAAAAAAGAATTAAATTCCACTGTTTCCTGGAAGGAAAAATCCTTCTTGAAACTCATGTCCAGACAGACAGTAGCATTTCCTCTAATGACCTCTGCATTAAGCCCAGTAGTTTTAGTCAAACACAGGTTATTTGACAGAAAAGCATTTAGTTCTCATCTGAAGACATGCAATGCTGAACTCAGCACCACTAACGGATTAGTTTCTCCTGTAATTAATCACTCCCTCTGTTAAAATGTCAGTGGATTACTCTAATTTGAAATGTTTCTGCTTTAATATCCAACGACTGGTTCTTCTTTGTGCTTTACCTTGCAAGCACTGCATAGTATCTAGTACTCTATACCAGTGAAGAGATGATGGACCGACTATGTCATGCCATAATTGTAATTATCCAGACAAACTACCCAGACGGGCCTTCCGAGGTTTTTTCCTTTTACTGAGTCAGTTTTGCAGCTGTTTGTTGCACCTTCTCAAGTTTCCACCATCGTATAGATTTGGAGAGGACATTCTTCATGCCTTCTAGTGTTTGCACATGCCTAAACTCAGAACATCTAATACAGTCAAAGGCAGGCTGAAAAACAGACAGTTATGGTTCTTCACTTCCCACAACTCCTTTGGCTTTATCTGAGCAAAAGGTTTGTCCTCACGTGGCCCTTTTGATTCTCACACTGCTGCGTTCTTAAACTTGCACATGTTTAACATACCTGTGTCCGCAGCTATGAGATCTACAATGGTTTTCTTCTAGTTCTGCCTTTAAAGTTTTGGAGATTGGCTAATGGTAGTTGTAGTGCAGCACAGTGAGTCTTGTGAGGTGTAAATGTGTGTCAGGAAGGTTATTTTTCATCACATGGAACATATTTTTCTAGAGAAAGTTTTTGGAATTTTAAGGCCTTTTTCGTAAAGCAATTGAAACCTTTAAATTGGCATAAAGTTAACACATTGTGAATTTAAACATGAACTTGAAACCTGCTAATAATGAACTCCATTAATAGCCTCGTCTTCTCTATATGGCACTTGGTGGGTACTGATGAAAAGAGTTTGCTGAGCAATAACCAAGGATGCCATACACATGTGTTTGGCATGATGTTATTTTGAGAAATCATATTCCCTGTTGTCTCGATGCATGCTCCTGTGATTAAATGTGCTGGATTGTTCTGCTGGTAATGGCACAGTTGGTGGCTTCATGTTGCGTATCTCCTGTACAGGCATTCAGTATATTAAATGTCAAACTTATAAATCCAGACTGAAATCTTCAAGTAGGTACCACCAGTAACATTGGGTGACTCAAGAGACTGTCTTGTGCTTCACATACTCATTTTGAAGTTATGCCCTGCAGGGCACAATTCTCCTTTCATTTTTCCTTACCATGGCTACACAGAGCTAAGACTAGGTTTTAGTAGGAATTCCACTTGTGGTTGAAGGACAGAATCCATGTCTTCCTCCCCTAGCCAAGATGGTTCTGGAGCAAGATCTGTTGAAATGAATTTTCCTCGCCAAACATTTATTCAGATATGAGATATTATTAATGCAGTGCTCATAGTGCCACATAACAGATACCTCAAATCAGTGTGCCTTATGTGCACCTGACTACATATTTTAGCAGCAATACTAGTTTAAGCAACCCCTACACCCTCCCAGTTGTTTCTGTCCCTAAACTATAACTATGTGGGAAGCCATTCAGTGCATGGGATTAGGAACTTGAGCTGGGATCAAAATAGTCATCCAGAAGAGATGGTCTTTAATGCAGATAAGTTCCTTAATTTACATCTTTCTGTGTCCACAGACAGTTGTACTGAGGCAGCACCAGGAGCCTGGGAATTAATAACATCTTCTTTCATCTTTCCTTCCTTCCTTCCTTCCTTCCTAGTAAGAGGACAGAGACAGGACTTGGTTTTCAATATTTACCATGAGCTTTCAATTTATGTTTCTTGTTTGGTTGTTTTTATTTTTCCAGATAGAGAACTCATCCTTATAATAGTGGGTACAGTGTTTGGAGCCATTATCCTGATTTTAGCGATAGCAATCTCTATTATTTCAATAAGGTAAGAGTATTTATTACAATCTAACAGAAACTGCATTGCTGCATGTTTGTAGAGAACCAAGCAGAAATTTAGAGAGGGGCAGGGCTGTGAATGTGGTTGCATGCCTAGTTGGGCAGACAAGATCATTTAAGTCACATAGCCATTAGAATTTGGTTTTGCCTGTGTGCTCTTCCCAGAAGGATTTATTCTCTTGCTGTGAATTTGAAAGCTTCAGACAAGTCTTTAAAATACACACCTGACCCATTAATCCTAATCCTGCCATACCCAGCACTGAAATGGCATCTGGATGAGACTGAAGAAGGATGCTGATATCAGAAGACAGTGTGGCCCAAATTCAAACCCTCTGCAGCTTTCCATGCTAGCGCTTCAGCTCCAGGCTGGGCATGCCCCTTTCAGCTCAATACAGGTGGCATTTCCAGCCAAGCATCTCTTTAAAGCGTACTACTCCTGGTGTACTGGCAAATTCCCAATTGCAGTTGCACCTCCTCACTTCTCTCCACACAATAAACACAGAAATGCTCAAGAAGCTCCTCTGCCTTTCCTCAGTGCTGCCGAGATAAAGGTGCCTGCAAGGATGCCCACAGCAGGCATAGCTGGTCAGCAGCTGCCCAAGCTGGTGCCGAGTGTGTGTGCAATGTATGGACTTGTGATCACACACAATGCAAATGCATCGTTTGAGCATCCAGCTTTGGCTGCAGGCATGAGGGCAACTTTTCTTAACTGGGCCTAATAAATGCCTCATTTCTTCCTCTGGACAGTCAGAGCTAGTGGTGAAGGAAACTCCTTCAACTAGTTGAAAGCTAGTGGTGAAGGAAACTCACTTCAACTAGTTGAAAGAGATCAAAGTCCCCCTCTGTCTCTCCTAGCAGTTTAGCCCCATCTGTGATAAGAGATGATGAACTTTGTACTGTATTATTGATAGCAACAGTTTTGCGATAGGCATGCTAGAAAAGTCTGTTGAATGTTTCAGAACAGGACTGTGTGTTCAAAATAAAGTGGGAGTAGACAACTCAATACGTTGGACTTACGCAACAAGTAAGGCACACTAAAAGGTCTTTTAAAACCTCCTTTGTTCTTTCATTTCTTCTGAAGAGCCAAACACAAAAAGGATCCAGAGAGGAAGAGCCTGATAAAGTCAGGATATTCCAACCCAAATGCCTTTGATGATAGAGAGACCACGATATTTCCCAGAGTCCAGACCACTTCTGGCCATGCGAACCCAGGATACCAGCCAAACAACCCCTATGAGATGCGCTCCACAAATAGAGATGGTTTTCCGGAGAGGGATTATGATTTGGTAAGTGTTTCACACAGGCCTACGCGAATTGTGTTCCTGAACTGTAGCATTGTGGGTTACAGACATTGTTGGAACCTAAACCCCACTGTCCATCCTCCCTTGATCTAGAAGGCCAAAGTGGTGTAAAGGCAACCAAACAACTGCTGCTGCAGCTGAAAAACTTTCCCTTAATACAGAGATCAGCACTCATGAAGACCTTTCTAAAGCCCTAGTAGTCAACCTTGAGTCACAGGCTGGATATGTGAAAAGCAAGGATCAAAGCAACAGTTTGGCTGCCCAGTGGTCTGCTGGACATTTGTCTGCATTGACCGAACACATCCTTCAGCACAGGGTGTTACAACCTGTGCTTCTTTTAAGAAAGTTGTAGCATCGATAGGTGCTGCAGGGGCACTTCCCAGTTGCAGCCTCATGCAAGACTCAGAATCAGCTGAAGCTGGCATAGCTTCCCAGAGGGTCGGTGTCCTCCGCTCTGCCACTGCCCCATTCACAGCAAGAGCCTCTGTGGTTCTGCAACATTGCAAAGGGGGAAAGTGTTCAGTGCCATGAAAAAGCTAGCACAGCTTTTGCACTGATGTAGCCCAGAGGAGCCCGTTCAGCAGAGGTGTGTCATTAGCTGGAAGGTGTGTTCTGAAAAAACTGCCTGTCTTACCCTTGAACTCTGCAAGGGAGCTGTGGAGGGAGCAGGGGCTTGAGAAGTGCTGTGCTGTGATATGATTGATTTGCTGGGTTCTGCGTGCATTGAGTAAATGGGAAACACATTGTCCATTCAAATCTCGTTTAAATGACATTTTAGCTCCACCTCTGTGGTGCAAGAAAGTACCACTGTTTAGTGAAGAAAATCTGTTTAATTGTAATACATTTACGTGTTTTGCAGAATTGAGGCCTAAACTGTGACGGAAGCAACACAGAAATATGATGTTTAAAGAAAAAACCCACTTTTAAAAAGCTGCCAATTAAGAGAAGAAAAACATCTGTTTAGTTAGTTGATTGATCAGATTTGCATGGTTCTGGCATTTTTAGCTTTCCAAAGATGTCAGATTTTCAGTGACGAAAATCTGCCTGTTTGGTTTTCCTTGGGGGCTGTTGTGTCCCAGGGAGCAACACGTGTACACAGAGTATCATGTGCAGCGTGCTACATGCTGAACTATTCTCAGAAAGGAGCTTTCTGACCCAGAGTACTCTCTCTTTATTTCTTTTATTTTCTTTTCTTGTCCAAATTCTCTGTAGTATGATATATCCCGGGAGCCTGAGGGCTTTAGGACACGGAACAGATACTAAGCGACCAGAGTGGTGGAAGGATGGACAACCATTGCGACAGTGGGTCAGACCAAAGAGTTTCACAGCCTCTCACCAATGCCGTTACTTCAGCAGAAGAGACAACAAAGTCCAGAACTTCATATTCTCTGATCATTTTCTAAAGGAAGACCCCTGATTGGAAGAGATCATGGACAACTCTCTGAAATAAGGGAAGAGTGACGCAGAGGATAGAGAGAAGAAGAGGACTTCTTTAAAAGAACTAATAGGCTCCAATAAACATTAGACTTCTTTCAGGAGCCCAGTACATTGGCAAGAGAGTGAGTGTAGACAAGCTACAAGGATTTTAACCCTGCTGTTTTTCAGGTCGTCTGGAAGATGGTCCAGGCAATATGTGTGATGCTGAAACATGTCAGCACCCAGAGCTTTGCCTGTATTTGTGCTCACTCCATTTCAGATACAGGCAGCCTGCATGGCTTTGGGTAGACCAAAACTGTTCTTCGTGAGAACCTAATCTTTTTCTCTTTCCTATGTCAGATACAGTCTTTTTCCCCTCCTCAACCCCCCAGTATTTCATATCTGAAAGCACCCAGTTCAGGTCTCTGCTGACAAGCATTGTGTGAGACGCTAGTACTTGTCTGACCTTTCGCGCAGCCTTCCTTCCCTGTACAATGACAAGACACAGTATCTTCAAACTCTGTTGTTCCCCATCTTGCACAACTACCTGGATTTTACATTCTCAGCTCCTGTGGAAAATGTTAACATTTTATTTTCTCTTGCACTCTTTATGTTTTCATTGAATGATCTTAAGGGTTTTTTTTCAATTTCTTACACACACTCAGTAAATCTGTCTGTAAAATAGTCCACATGTTAACGTACTTTACTGAGTGTGCATTATCTATTGACTAGCTTTAACATTTCCTTACATATATAAAATATATATATGCACCAATATGTACATATATTTATAGGTTAAGTTCGTGTAAAGCATCGTTTAATTCCATGTTATGTTTTGTGACTTGGCTTTTATATATGCAAATTAACTTTTCTTATTAAACATTATTGTTTCTCAGTACCAATGCTTTCTTATGTTGCTGCCCAATGGTGTAAGTGGGTTTTTTTACAACTCCAGAGACTATTTTATGTTAAAACTTGTGCAGAGTTAGACACAAGTGTGCACAGACTGGTTGCATCAGCACGTGGCATTCACTCAGAGGTTCTGATCAGAAATATTAAATCTTAAAGAAGCTAAAATGTTTATTGTTGTAAGGCTGGCACCAATTTTCTGTGATCGCTTTCAGTGGGAACTGGGTAGTTAGTGCAGCTGGATCTCCTTTGAAAATGCTGCACGAGCTGCTCTCTGTGATGGCAGCTTTATGTGTATGGGTCTGTTCATGTCACACAGCTAAAGAAAGAAGTGTCTTTCAGTTTAAACAACAAGTTTGGGGGGCAGTGATAGAGAACACTATGGGGCTGTAGAGGTTACCAGGATGTGCATGCAGACAGGTTGTTCCAGTGCTCTCGGTGATCAAAACCAGCTCCCACTCACCAGTTATGCGGTTGAAAACTGGGAATGAAACAGTCCTGATATTTCTTATGTGGCTCCTCTAGCAAAAGAAGATAGACCCTCCTTTCTCTGAACTGTCTGCAATGAGCAGTTGTTCAGAAGTAGTGGTGAGAAAAAGTGCAATTTTCTCTCAGTAGTGGTGAGAAAAAGTGCAATTTTCTCTCAGTTGTTTTCCTAGGTTTTCACTGTTTCTTCCCATTGACTCCTGTCCCCTTTGCTGCTGTCACCTGGCTGCACAGTCCCTGCTGTTGGCAGGTATCTGTAGGAGGCCAGGTTCTGGTGGCCTCAGCCACCCGCCACCGGCTGTGTGCATCTCAGCGTGCACAAGGTGACCTTTACCCCATGCGAGTGGGGCTAGCTGGCTTTAGCTATGCATGATACCTTATTCGAAGGATGGTAGAGATTTGGTCTGATTTTCTTGATTTTTCCTCTGAAAGTGCTCTCCTGTGAGGACCAAAGCAAGGCATGGTGGTTACCCTTAGCACAAGAGGCAGGGAGGCCCTGGACTTCCTCCAGCTAGAAAAGCCCTGCAAGGGGGACCAGCTTGGGACCAACCCAATGGCTTGATTAATATATGTCCCCCGATACCTGCTGCCCCTTCTTTTTCTTTGAGCCTTGTGTGTCCCCACAATTCCCTGGCTGAAGGAGATGCTCCCTGCTTCTAATTTGTCTAAGTCCTTTCCTTTCCCCATTTTCCTGACTTTTTACCAGCAGGAAAAGATTCTGCTGCCAGCAGAACACTCCAAGGAGTTTGCACAGGGTGAAAGACTCAAAAACGGGTGAGATACAGGCAGAACAAGTGGCAGAGAGTCATGAAGCTCAGTCTGGACTTCTACTTCAGTCAGCTGGCTGCTTTTGCCTGAATGCCTCCTCCTCCCGTTCTTTTCATGGCAGACTGAAACTTGGGGTTACGTGGAGTCTGATAAAAAGATTTCTCTATATCGAGATTAACATCATGGTCTTTCATTGAGGTAAATTGCCCAGTTTCATCAGCTTAGAGCAGAGCATCCTTAAAACACATCTGACAGCAGCCTGCTACGGAGGCACATGAAAAGATTTTCAAGTGTTATCTCTTATTCTTTTGCAAAGCAATAAGGATTGGAAATGCACCTGAAAGCTCAACAATAAACAAAAGTTTAATGCAATAAAACTTTATTGAGGGTATGATATCTAGACATTTGCTGTCTTTGACAATAAAAGCAGCAAAAATAGTCAGGTGTTTGCGCAATTTAACTGCAGAGGAATTTTCATTGCTCTAGTTCAAAGCTGATTTCTGCAACTACAACCGGTTCTCGCTTAGCCTGGGGAGGGGCTATCAGATACTACTGTAAGCCTGCTCACTCATTAGCATTTCAAAGGCTGTTACAGCTATTTTATCTGGACTGAAATTCTGTACCGAAAGGGCAAACTCTCAGATATTTCACTTCTGTTTGGCTATTAGCAATGATTCTGCTGGGAAATATGATCATGGAAAAGAACTCTTTGTGGTGTTTTATGCCTGCTGCCACTTGGCTCGTGTGTTGTTTCAGCTGCCTGTCCTTCAAAATCCACCTGGGCATGGGAAAGGGAGCTGAGCATGACCCTCACCCATCGTTGTGGCAGAGGACATGCCTGCAGGCAGGGCGAGAGGCTTCAGGGAACTTCCACAACCTGTTTCACATCCTAGGTGTCCAGTCCATCTGCTACCCCAAGATACAGGGTGTCCTGCTTCTGCGTAACCTACAGAGGACGTGGGAAGATGGTGCCCTTCAGTCTGGCACCTGCTTTTGTCCTGAGCAAAAATTACGCTAGAGAGATTGCTTGGCACATCTGCACAGGGTGTACGAAACGATGCTAAATGAGTCAGGGACAAAGGTTCGCATGGTGATAACATAGTATATGGGGGGGGGGTATTGGGATTGCTTCAGTCACATGCCATCCTTCATTTATGTGGGTACACCTGAGAAATGCAGAGCGGTAGGGGAGGGGTATGGTGCTGTGGGTGGCTGTGGGGTAAGAGCCTGTGTCTGGGCAGCTGCCTTAGAGGAGCAGCCACACAGTAATGTGATGGGACGGTGGGGTAAGGATGGGCTTAGCCAGGCCTGATGGATCATGTGCTGTTCACACTGGTTATGCCTGAAATCAGCCCCAAAAAGGAGACGAAACCCTGCATCCAAACACTCCCCAGC
Source organism: Pterocles gutturalis (assembly GCF_000699245.1). Taxonomy (NCBI): domain Eukaryota; kingdom Metazoa; phylum Chordata; class Aves; order Pterocliformes; family Pteroclidae; genus Pterocles; species Pterocles gutturalis. The sequence goes on along the minus strand of NW_010105738.1, from coordinate 3,758 downwards.
AAAGCCCAGCATCCAAACTTGCATTTGAAAGGCAGCACCTTTCAGGCCTGAAATCCAGAAGCATTTTGCATTTTTCTGGTTACCTGCTGGTGAAAACCACTCCTTATTTCCTTTATGAGACTGTTTTTGCATAGATCCTGCACGTGACTTGCCAGGCTGGAGGCATAAACAAGAGTGACCAATAAAGGTAGGACACGATTGCAGACCCAAGGGCTTGACTTTTCACTTCTGAAGTGCTTCCTTTGACTTTGATGCCTTGTTGTTTTCAAGGTGAATGATAGCATTCCTTCCAATGGGAGGAACAGGGGTAAGGTAAAAGGAGCCTCCCCTCTAGTGAGAAGTGCTCCCCTCCTCAATAGGAATGGCTTCTCCAGCAGAAACCCTGGGGTACAGAGAGCTTTCAGGGAAACACAGGCGAGGGCTGGAGGGATTCAGGCAGATACCCAGGTGAACATTATTGTCCCTGGCTGGTTTTGGGGAGACCACCTCAGCTTCATCCCGGGTTCAGGAAGGTGACTGGACTCCAGCACAACCCAGGGACAGAGGACCTGCTTGAAATTCGGGGTTCACTAGCCCAGGGCCACAAACTGCAGAAAGGCAAGTGAGGCAAGCCCAGCACTGCCTTACTCATTTGCCACTCCTGCAAGAGGACTGTCATTTGTCAAGTTTAGCAGCTGCCAAGTCATCAGTTGCTATTCTTTCCCCCTTTCCCACTCTTCCCCTTATTTTTAGCCAAATAATGCTCCCTGTGTCAAAGCCTCGTGTCTGATGTTTGCGGATGGAGCAGCTTTGCTTATTAAGGGTTCCCAGGAGGATTACATTGACTTCTTCCGGGTTTTGGGGATGATAGATGAAGATACTGATTTTTCCAACAACTAGTCAAAAAAATCCCCAAACCCAACCCTGAAAAAAAAAAAAAAAAAAGTGGTCTACGAACAGGGAAGTCCATAAAACATGTCAGGTCACAATTAAACCATAAAAAACTGGTCTAAAAAAACAATATGCAAATTTCCTTGCAAAGGATGGTAAAAAGCTCTTTAAATATATCAAAGGGAGATCAGTGGGAATGCTGATGACAAGGGTGCTAAAGGGGAAGATGGGTATGATGAAGACGTAGCAGAGGAGCTCTGTGATTTCTTTGTGGCTGTTTCTACAGCTGAAGCTGTTGGGGAGCTTCCCATATCTGTCACACCCTGCAGTGGGTCAGCCAGAGCAGCCAGAGTAATTGGAAGAAAAAAGGTAACATGGAGTAAAGAGGTAGTAGGAGTAAAAGAAAGTAAGGGAAATAACTAGGTAACAGGAGGTCAAATAGATAAAGTGGCTCCTAATGAGTGACCAGGGCCAGGCAGCGCTGATCCAGGGGACCCAAAGGAGCGGCACAGCCCCACGGCACGGGGGGCTGTGGTACGCAGCTGTGTGCCCAGGCTTGGGTCTCCAAAGCCATTGACTCGGGGTGGCAGCTTGACATCCACCAGAATCTGGGGGTACGCAAAGCTAAAGGAGGTCGGTGTAAAGCAGACAGGAAAAAAATACTTTACAGGTGTAGGTGGTGAACTTGCTGCCACAGCAGGCTCTGTATCTGCAGGTTCGAAAAGAGATTAGGCAAACTCAGGGATGCAAATGCATGACAGAGATGTACTCTAACAACAGGATGGGGCTTCTGGAGGAAGGGGCAGTAAAAGGAACCAGGTCCCAAAGATAGTCCCTCCTGCTGCAGCCCCTGGAGCAGAGCCTGGGGCTGGGTGGACAGCCTGGGCCAGGGGGATATTTCTCACCTCCTGAACTCATTGACCTGCTTTATTCAACAGCAGCAAGGGCTGAAAAGTGAGGTGTGTGTACCTAGTGTATCTTGTATGTCCTAAATATGCCCAGGCTGTTCATAAACCGTGGAGAGGAAGGGTAAGGTGCTGTACACTGGACTCTTTACTGTTTATGTAAAAACAGCCTCATAAAAGAAACAAGGGAAAATTTTTGCAAGCAGGTAACTCAGAAAATGGAAAATACTTCCTGCTTTCAAGTCCAAAAGGTGCTGCCTTTCACACATAAGCTTCAAAGAGCAACCACTGGAGAGCAAAGTTTACCCCTCTCCTCTCCACCAAAAGCAAACCAAGACCAACAGCTCCAACCCTCCCTCTCCTGGTGGAAGCAAAGCCTGCAATGGAGTTGTGCTTCACCTGCTCCTCTCTGTCTCCAAACTCTGGACAGTGTCCCCAAACCCCAGGCAGTGTCCTCCACGGCACCCATGCTTCACCTGCTCCTCTCTGTCTCCAAACCCTGGACAGTGTCCCCAAACCTCAGGCAGTGTCCTCCACGGCACCCGCCAAGGTGGGGGACATCAAGGGGAGCAGGGAGAAAAAATCTGCCCAGCTGCTGGCCCTAACCTGGCAGAGATTTCACCAGGGAAGCCATGGGACTTGCAGGGCCAGGTAAGGAAGAAAAGGGAAAATAGGGCACTGAGAGGAATAAGATTTTTCACCCAAGACTCCAGAGAGGGCTGTGGAGGGTCTAACATTGCCTTTGGTGGGCATCTACAGCAACCAAGCATCTTCTTGTTGTCTGTTCTAAAACATTAATACCTCTGGTAGCACCTTGAGGTACACTTGTCCCAGCTGGTTTCCCAGTTTGGTCATTGCTCTGGCAGTCAGTTTTCTAAAGTGACATTAACAGCTTCCCAGAGTAGCGTCTGTCATGTCTCAGTGGGGCGGGGAGGGCGAGGAAAGCTCTCAGCTCCCCTAGGTCCTTTCTGGTGTCGTTGCTGCCTGCCCTGTGCCCACTGACATGAGCCTGATTAAAAATGAGGGAATTTCTGCCTCTTCTTTAGTCATGGATATCTGGGAATAGCTGGGGAAAGTCTGCCACATAAGTGAGACTTTGGAAAAAAGGCTTCCTCTGAGGTCTTTTATACATAGAGATCCTTTTATGGGGTAAATCAGCCAAAATTTTTTTTTTGAAAGTTTCATAGTTGTGACAGTCAATTAATTCAAAAGTTTATTACAATGCAAAGGTACCTAATTCCCTCTCAAGCAGAGGAATGTTTAAATTGGTGGGAATCAGGGGTCAAGTCCAGGCAGGTATTTCGGTGCCTAACTTGTATTGACATTAATGGGAACAAGGGTCTCTGGAGAGGAACTGTGAACCTGGCCCTAAATATTATTCCTAGAAATGAAACAGGGCTTGTGCTGCACATGTGTAACAGTATTATTATTATTCTTTTCAAAGTAAGGTCTTTCCTGGTAGCCTTTTCATCATTTCTCAGCAGTTTTGTCCTTCCAAGGTTGATGTGAACAGATTCTGCAGCAAGCTCATGCTGGGCAGAAACTGTTTGCCAGAAGAATAAGCAAAAAAACCAGAGTCAAATCATTTATTTCAGGTAGTGATTAAATAGCCAAGAGTCAACTGAGATTTGGAAAAGCTGCATGGGGCACTGGGAGGCCTAAACTTCACAGATCCAGGGTGAATTTCTTGGAAAGCATTTTGTACCTCTGGAGCACTCTGCTTGCTTGGGCACTTGGGACCTGAGCTTTTACTCCATTCAGTGGGAATTTTGCCAGAGATTTGCGTGGAGCTGAGCCCAGCTGGCTATACCTGCTGACATATTAAATCACATTAAATGGTGCTTCTTCCCCCACATGCATGCGCACAAAGAGACTCTCTTGGGGCTTTCCATTCCACTTGGGTTTTACGGGGAACCCTCTGCTAGATACACTCAGTGAATGTTCCTGGCTTTGTGGCTCTTTGTGGTGGGTTAGCCCTTGGCT
>NW_010105737.1:2009-2638 GCF_000699245.1 Pterocles gutturalis | reverse complement strand
GGTTTGTACTGGTTTATACTGGGGTGTAATGGGATGTACTGAGATGTAATGGGATGTACTGGTTTATACTGGGATGTAATGGGATGTACTGGGAGATAATGGTCTGTACTGGGCTGTACTGGTTTGTAATGCGATGTACTGGTCTGGACCGGGAGGGACTGGTCTGTACGAGTTTGTACTGGTCTGTACTGGGCTGTACTGGTTTGTACTGGGATGTACTGGTCTGGACTGGGAGGTACTGGTCTGTACGAGTTTGTACTGGTCTGTACTGGGCTGTACTGGGAGATAATGGTCTGTACTGGGAAGCACTGGTGGGAGGTACTGGGCTGTACTGGTCTGTAATGGGCTGTACTTGTCTGTACTGGGAGTTACTGGTCTGTACTGGTCTATAATGGTCTATACTGGTTTATACTGGTCGGTACTGGTCGGTACTGGTCCGTACTGGCAGATACTGCTCTATACTGCTCCCTACTATGCTCCAGCAGCTGGGCAGGACCGTACTGGTCTATACTGGTCTATACTGGTTTATACTGGGAAGTGCTGGAAACCACATTTTTGGGGTCCCCCCCACCACAACAACCCCAAAAAACCCCAAAAATCCTTTTATTGGGGGGGGGGGGGGGGGACAA
>NW_010105737.1:691-1951 GCF_000699245.1 Pterocles gutturalis | reverse complement strand
TGGGAGTTACTGGTCTGTACTGCTCTATACTGGTCTAAACTGGTCTATACTGGTTGGTACTGGTCAGTACTGGTCTGTACTGGCAGATACTGCTCTATACTGCTCCCTACTATGCTCCAGCAGCTGGGCAGGACTGTACTGGTTTATACTGGTTTATACTGGTTTATACTGGGAAGTGCTGGAAACCACATTTTTGGGGTCCCCCCCACCACAACAACCCCAAAAAACCCCAAAAATCCTTTTATGGGGGGGGGAGTGACACATTATTGGGGTCCCCCCCCATTTTTAGGTTTTGTACTGGTCTGTACTGGTCTGCACTGGTCTGTACTGGTCTGCACTGGTTTGTACTGGTCTGGGGTCCCCCCCCATTTTTAGGTTTTGTACTGGTCTGTACTGGTCTGCACTGGTCTGTACTGGTCTGCAGTGGTTTGTACTGGTCTGCACTGGGTGCTAATGGTCTGGACTGGGAGTTACTGGTCTGGACTGGGAGGTACTGGTCTGGAGTGGGTGATAATGATCTGTATGGCTCTATACTGGTGGGATGTACTGGGCTGTATTGGGAGGTACTGGTCTGTACTGGGAGTTACTGGTCTATACTGGTCTGTACTGCTCTATACTGGTCTAAACTGGTCTACACTGGTTGGTACTGGTCAGTACTGGTCTGTACTGGCAGATACTGCTCTATACTGCTCCCTACTATGTTCCAGCAGCTGGGCAGGACTGTACTGGTTTATACTGGTTTATACTGGTTTATACTGGGAAGTGCTGGAAACCACATTTTTGGGGTCCCCCCCACCACAACAACCCCAAAAAACCCCAAAAATCCTTTTATGGGGGGGGGAGTGACACATTATTGGGGTCCCCCCCCATTTTTAGGTTTTGTACTGGTCTGTACTGGTCTGCACTGGTCTGTACTGGTCTGCAGTGGTTTGTACTGGTCTGCACTGGGTGCTAATGGTCTGGACTGGGAGTTACTGGTCTGGACTGGGAGGTACTGGTCTGGAGTGGGTGATAATGATCTGTATGGCTCTATACTGGTGGGATGTACTGGGCTGTATTGGGAGGTACTGGTCTGTACTGGGAGTTACTGGTCTATACTGGTCTGTACTGCTCTATACTGGTCTAAACTGGTCTATACTGGTTGGTACTGGTCAGTACTGGTCTGTACTGGCAGATACTGCTCTATACTGCTCCCTACTATGCTCCAGCAGCTGGGCAGGACTGTACTGGTTTATACTGGTTTATACTGGTTTATACTGG
>NW_010105737.1:0-346 GCF_000699245.1 Pterocles gutturalis | reverse complement strand
ACGTCGTCACCGCCGCCGCTCCCCTCTCATAGGCCGCCCTGGGGATGACGTCATCGCTTAGGGTGGGGGGGTGATGACATCATCGCTTGGGGTCCATGACGTCACGACTGGGAGGTACTGGTCTGGAGTGGGTGATAATGATCTGTATGGCTCTATACTGGTGGGATGTACTGGGCTGTATTGGGAGGTACTGGTCTGTACTGGGAGTTACTGGTCTATACTGGTCTGTACTGGGAGTTACTGGTCTGGACTGGGAGGTACTGGTCTGGAGTGGGTGATAATGATCTGTATGGCTCTATACTGGTGGGATGTACTGGGCTGTATTGGGAGGTACTGGTCTGTACTG
>NW_010105736.1:31774-32491 GCF_000699245.1 Pterocles gutturalis | reverse complement strand
ACCAAGACTCAGCCTGTTCCTGGCTAACATTCCTGGAGCAGGGAGATTCCCGAAACTGCAATCCTGGAACAGAGTTAAGAGCGAGAGCTGACCGAGAAAGAGAGACAACCCCAAGAGAGAGTGAGGCAACCCAGAGAGAGAGCAGACTTCTGGACAGAGCCTCATCTATATACTGGGCGTGATGTGCATGATATAGAATATACCATTGGGCAATTTGGGTCTCAGTCCTAAACCTGAGGTCGAATCCTAGGCCAATAATTGGGGCTGTGTTCCCTCCCAGCTTCTCCTGCCCCTGCAGACACTGGCACAGCAGAGAAGCTGTTGACTGTTCTGGCAGCAATTATAAACATCAGTATGTTATCAACCTTCTCAGCACAAATCCAAAACATAGCCTCACAGTAGCTACTATGAAGAAAGTTAACTCTGTCCCAGCCAAAACACCCAAACACCTTCTGATCTGAACAGCTGCTGTTGATATAAGAGTTCAAATCCATTGGCTCCTTTGAGAAGTAGGCTATGTTGAGGAAGAGCTGTTGGCCTTTGTCATAATGTGCCTGAATATTTTACATATGCTGTTATGATTCACCCGAGCCACTGTTCTGCTAATCTTCATGTACTCTAAGGCTCTGATCCAATAAAGCACTTAAGGACTAGCCTAACTTTAAGACTCTGAAGGGCCTTATCAGTGTCACTGTGATCACTTGAACAGTTTAAGCA
>NW_010105736.1:11643-31762 GCF_000699245.1 Pterocles gutturalis | reverse complement strand
GAGGCCTTCTGTTCTCGGTTGCCTGTTTGTTAAATTCTTAATTTCCTTTATCTGTACTTTTTAAAAAAAAATGTGTACAGATAACATTAACATGCAGCATCATCTTTTCAGTGACTTCTAATATAAATCACTAATAGAGTTTTGGGGAGAGAATGTTTATCTCATCTCAGCATGATTTTCTAGCCATTGGTTAGCTTATCTACAGTCTCTTACTGACCTCTTGTTCCTCTGAGAACTGCACTTGAAGCAGGTCTGATTATTTGTCTTAATGTTATTTGTAATCCTGTTATCATTTCTTCCTTTCAGCTCCTTTTCTTGCCTTGATAATGTACGTTCAGACCTTTCCCTGAAATGACGAATTTTCTTTTTATTCCTCTTTCTCTGTTTGTAGCCTTCAGTCTTTAGATTATTATTAATGTACTTATTTGTACTGCATCTACTACCATCATGCCACAAGGACATCTGTAGCTGAATAGATGTTAATGCACGGGCCAGAGACAAAGCCAGTGAGCTATTTAAGTTGTGTTGAAGTGGTACACAGCTTTGAGGAGGATGCAAGGATTGTGGTTGAATGCCCCGGTTCTTCTGTATTTCTGTGTCAGCCTTGTGCAGAGTGTAAACAGGAACTTCGAGATGCTCCTCTGTTGAGTTGCTCAACTGCACGCTCAGCTGCAGGCATTGTGTGTGGACTTCTCCCTGCCAGACTCCCGAAACATGCTGCCTGTAGGGCTCTTTTGTATGTTCATTTGTCTATGCTGCACATTGGATTTTGTCTTCTGCTAGTTCATGTGAGGGAGAAGTCTGATTTGTTCCTGATTGTGATAAGTGGATAAATTTTAGGGTTTTTCCTCTTGGAGAAATTAAGCTTAAATTCAGTTGCATGACTAAAACCCATCTTTCTCAGAAGACTTAATGCTCATTTAATTTGACAGGATTTTGCACTAATTTTTAAAAGCGAAAGGTGAGAATACTTGCAGAGAGTTATTCGTGTTACAGAAGAATAAAAGTTCTTTTCTGCTTCGTGTACTTTCCTCCCTGGATTATCAAATTTCCATCAGATTTAAAGGTCGGTCTAAAATATTGCTTATAATCAATAAAGGACTGAACAGCCTTGGTTCCTTGATATAGAAAATTACTTGGTCTTGTGTCATTAGCATTCAGCTTCAAAGTACTTTGTTCTGTTGCCAAACTTGGCTGCGTTGAAGCTGCCGCAAAATTTATCTCTGACAGGTATGATAGCTATTACAAGTACTACATTGTACTAGAGAGGTTCATGCATTAAAATGAACAAGCTAAAAAAACAAATAGAAACTGCTTCTATTTTTGTACAAATGTTTGATCAGTCTTTACAGATTTTTTGCCATCAATTGCCTTAGGATAAGTAATGTGAAGCAGTGCTTATGAAAGGTCTCGTATACGCTCATGTAGCCTGTAGAAGCTAGTCTGTGGTGGACTATGTCTTAGGAACTGAATTTATGGGAGAATCCAGCTTGTGATTTTGGTTCCTGAGCGGACACTGCTGGACAGACACTGCTGGATGGACGCTGCTTAATACTGTTTTAATTTGCCTACCATGTGAGGAGGTAAAGTTCTGTAAGACACCTTTCCCTCTGCCCCATAACAAACAGGGTGTCACGTAATATGTCTTTTGAGTGTTTTATGTACATGCCTAATATGTAAGATCAAAACCCACTGCAGCACAATTCGGGGACTACATACATCATGTATGTTTGAAAAAAATGTACAAATATAAAAGTGAAACGTAACTTATTCTGGTGATCTGTGGCTCTGTGCCTTACAGTGCTGGGAAACAATTTTCAGCTTTCACATGACAAATGGTTCTGCTGCACTGATTTGTCCACATTTGTAGCGTACTTTGAAGACAGTCCAAAATAGCTTGCAGTTGATGACCTCTTGGGCACGTTAAAAGAGATATTTTGCTTGACAGGCTCAGAGATATGTTTCAGGGAGAGCGTGTAAACACTGGTAGGGTTTCTGTGTTGGTATCATTTGCAGGAGGTGTTGAATCTGTTACCAGCTTACAGTGTTTAACACCGGTAGGTTGTAATTTGATAAGTTTGATTGATAAGTCTCTTAGAAGTTTTTTTGTAGTAATGGTTAAGAAACTGAAATGAAATACATTTAAGACTTGAAAGAGGGGTTGAATAGCATGATTAGCAATTCTTGTGATTTTTGTTGCCCCTATTATAATGTTTAACTGTTTCTTTTAAAGGCTTATGTTCTGAAATCATCTGAATAAAGCAATAAAAGAAAGGGGTTTTTGTAAACACTGTATTTACACCCCTTGAAGTTAGAAAAGCAAATCTTGAAAATGTGATTCCCTAAGGCTGAAAATTATGGAAATATAATAAAAGTAGTTGTATTTCAGAAGTTGTATATAACATTATTCGCACTTCTTCTGAGTTTAAAGACACAGACCTGACTGGTAATATTTCCGTTATTTGTGTTTGAAGGTCAGTTGAGGTGTACAAGCTCATTTTGGGCTGCTGTAGACAACCAGGCTAAATGGTGTACAAGAACCTTTGTAGACTAAGAGGGCTGCTTCTTGTCCTTCTGTGTGATATCCTTCTAAAGAATCTGGTGTTATATTGTTGAACAACCAGGCTAAATGGTGTACAAGAACCTTTGTAGACTAAGAGGGCTGCTTCTTGTCCTTCTGTGTGGTTCCAAACTACTCTCCAGAGATATCCTTCTAAAGAATCTGGTGTTGTATTGTTGATACAAACTACATTACAAAGTCCTGTGTCCAGAAGCATCTGAATTATATCGCTGCAATACTTAAAGTGGAAAATATTTCCGAAAGAGACCCAAGGACCCTCATTTTACATTTGATTCGATTTGATCTACCTGTAAACAGGATATCAGAGTAAAGACATTGTTTGTGCAAGGTCTGGTGGAGCCAGTGAGAAAAAAGTTGAGAATTATTGGGAGGAAGTGTGTTGTTAGGACCTTGAATTTTGTTTTTCACTGGTTGACATTGCATTTCTAATTATAAACAGAAATACACATAGAAAAATAAACATTAGATACAAATCCATTGCTCTTTAACACTAGCGCTTGCAGTTATGGACCATGTTTTATAACTGGACCATCTATGGTTTTGTAGGATGCCGAGAAACGAACTCCTCTTCATGTTGCATCATTCCTGGGAGATGCAGACATCATTGAGCTTCTCATTTTGTCAGGTAAGGTAGTGTCCCTCACTGTTTTAGCTGGTAAATTAGCTAATTTTAAAGCTACAAGGAATACCCAGCAAAACCTATATGAGTGAGCTTTGGGCAGTGCATATTTCTGAGTTTCATAGATAGTTGCAGTTGTTGCAAGATTAGAAAATTATTTTAAATTTGGTAATACGATTATAAAACATGCACTGTGACTGAGCAGAATTAATAAACAAAGCAACAATTTTTTAAAAACTTCAAAAGCATTCAAACTGACAATATTTGTGGATTCATAAACTTGCTGAAGTAAGTATTTGAAATGTAGGCTTATGTCCTGGATTACAAGCCAAGAATTCCTGTTAAGCAAAAATTATTATGCAATAATAGAAAAATTTATGAATGAGTTTGAATAAATTGTAAGTGGTATTTACATTAAAAACATGATCCTAAGAGTCAGGAAGTTTATTTGTAGAATAGAAACTGTGCAGTAGGATGTGTCTGAACAAATGTAAACCCAAGAACTTGCAAATCAGAGGTGGAACAATAAGTGGTTTTTGGAACAGATCCATACTAACAAATGTGTTTTTGAAATGTATGATCTTTTTGTGGGTAGTCCCTAAAAAAAAGAGAAATTAATTAAAAAAAATTTGTCTAAACATTATATGTTCTTAGGGTAGAAAAATATATGTATGGATGCACATACACAGCGTATTTTATATTTGTACGCTATCTTAAGATATTTTAGTCAAAACCAAAGTATATTAGACATTATTTATAAATATATTCTTATATTCTTACATTCTCCCTTTAAAAGCATACATCTTTTTGTATATTAGTTTAAATGCTTTGCTGGAGCATTGCCAAAAAGCTCAACCTGTATGTTGTCATCTAATGTTTTAGAATGAGACATCATGAACAAAAGCAACAGTTCACATGCGGATGCGTGGAGCCTGATAGAGGTTTCACCATAGGTGCTTGAAATACCTCAATTTATTGTGTGTGGGTGTGACACAAAGACTGAAGTACAGTGTTAACCTTGTACTAAGAGCCATTTTAATCCCTCCTGCTGACTCTGCTAATTTAACTTTCTGTGGATTTTTTTTTCCTAGCTCATAGTAGGAATATCTTGCTAATCTACCTTTCCAGAAGCATTGTGAAAAAAAAAGAAAAAATATTTCCAAACTGTTGTAGAGACAAAAAACCATGATCAAAATATGTCAGAACAAAGCATAAAGCAGATATCTCTCAAGAAGTACACATAATTCATGGCAAACTCCTGGATGTGCTTGCAGATTTCAAAGGCAGTGTTTTTCTAAACTGGACAACTGTAAGGGTAAAGCTTATGGTGGTTTAAGAATGTGGGATTGAAAGGAACCTTATGGTACAAATGTCTAACAGTTTGCAAACAACCTTGCTATATGATTGATTTCACAATTTAATAGACTGCCTCTTCAAACGAGTTGCATATTTTTTTTTAGAAAGTTATTTCACAACTATCAGTCCTGTGATTGTGAGACACCTTCTAGTTTCCAACCTTGAATCCTAGAATAATTCAGGCTGGAAGGGGCTTCTAAAGGTTACCTGATCCAGTCCCCTGCTTAGAGCACCAGCCAATTTCAAAGTTAGATTGGGCTGCTAATGGGTACATGCAGGCTACACAAACGTGTTTCTTTGGATCACCAGCCTAACCACACCTGGAGAAGGCAGAAAATGAGAATTCCGTTTCCTGTAGCTATGCATTTCTTTTGTACGTTTTTGGGGACATTTTGAGTTGTGTAATTGCTTAATGAGGGTAACAAGTTGGACATACATCATACATCAGATCCTTCTGCTCTAACCCTGATGCCAACAGAACAATTTAAATGAACATTCCTCTGCTGACAGGTTCTGCTTGGATAGGTTTTCAGTATGCTAAATGCAAACATGCTTTTCTTCACTGGGAGATTAGAGTTAATAACCTTCATCTGTGCACGTGTTTTTGCAGTGTATGTTGTTTGTCACATACTGTTGTTCCATTGTGGTGTGAGAAGATTGCAGGAGCAATGCCTTTTTTTAAGTTTTGCAAGTAACAGCCACAGGCAGTATCCACATAAAGAGAACAACGAAGCCGTTCTGCCTATTTCTCCCCTGAATCCAAATAGCATCAAAAAATGTCCAGGTCAACATTCTTGTTTTCTCTCACATTCCTAATGAGAGAAGAAGACTTTCTAGTGTTCATTCTTCTGGGACATGGCCTATAGGTTGTGTCTGGTCAACAGCATAAAATGCAGTTGATATATCTTGGTTTTTTCAAAAGATATTCAAGTGAGTATGAAAAAACCTATAATGAGGGCTTTCAAAAATTGGAGTTTGTGTCAGTGGCACTGTGCTGAGGTTCAGCCTACAAGAAATGTGTAGATCTTTCACAACTAGCTCAGCATGAGTCAAAATGAATCTTGTGTTGCATATTCTACCTATTCATTGTCCTTTAATCTCTGACGTATAATTACTCACAGTAAGCATCAGTACTTGTATCTAGGAGCAGGTTTGGAGGTCTGTGAGGTTTGGAGGAGCAGATCTATGAGTTACTATAAATACCTCTTTGTTATTGTGATCTCTCCATGGACTAGGCTCCAAAGACAACAGCAGCATCTTCCCTTTGTTTCACCTCTATTCAGTAAACTGTATTAGTAAAAGTGTATCCTAAAAGTTTATTCTGATCACAACGTTTAGTTACATAAGCAGAAAAACTTTGTTGTCTGACTTAAAATGAGAGGGTGTTTTTGAAGAGAGAAAGCACAAAAATGCTTGTCGTTGGTGTCAACAGTATTGTCAGCATGAGTAGAAGCTAGCAGGAGTAGCAACCCATTGGATTTTGTACAGGGCTCAGGAGAGAAATTAAATATGCACATTCTGAGACTTGTGGCCTATGAGAACTGGTGGCAGCACAAATAAAATGTAATGTCTAATCAGTAAAACTTCTGCCCAGGTGGTTGGAGACAGACCAGAAATTGCTTTCTAGGTAGCCAGTGAAATTGAGTCTGTTTGGAATTGATACAGGAGAAAGAGTGTCAGATCCCTCAACTGGTATGAGTCACCTGGCCCATTAAATGTCGGAGCTATATAGATTTACACCAGCTCAAAGGTCTGATCCATAATCATATGGTTCACACTGAAGAAACGTGCTGTGTGTCTTTGTTTTTCCAGGCTACATGAAAGCATGGAGCTTTGAGCACTTCTCCTTCACCTCCTTTCTGTCAAGAAGGAGAAGGGCCAGGGTAACCATCTCACATAAATGAAGCTCTGTATGATGACACAGTCATGGATGTGCAAGAAAAACTATCTGGGCAAATACAAGATCCATTCTCATTTGTGTAGGTGCCTCTCCCCCTCCTGGCCTTTGAGCTGGTGTCCGAGGGCATTATGTTTGGGCTCAGTCCCTTACCCCTTGCTCCCCACCCAGGAGCTTGTGATCTTGGCCATATTACCATGCCATACTATTTCTGAAGGCTCTGAGCTTCTTGGCAAGAAGTTTATGCCCTGGGGGTGTGCATCCATCCTTCATAAACTGCACAATAGCTGAGGAAAGGGACAAAGGACAAAGCCTAGCATGCTTTGGAAGAGTTCTACGTTCTGCCACACAGAGTTGGAAGTGAGACTGTCACATGCACAGCAGGTTTTGGGCCATCCCTGTTGTGTAGGCAGAAGGGGAGGCGCTGTGTAACTTGAACCCATGTTCAGGGCTTCCTCCTTTATTGCAGGCTAAGGAATAGGTGAGTTGGAGAGGCAGCCTTCTCTCTGCCTTTCCCATGGCTTTGAGATTCTGATCCTTGGGGATTAGGAGTATCTCCTTTGGGTGAGAATTTGGAGGATGTCCGAGGACGATCTCTTCTCTCCTTCATGAGAGACCCACTACCTGTGTGCTGTCACCTGGTGGGGTCTGCAGGCCATGTTCCTCCCTAGCAAGTGACTTGGACTTGCCTCCAAGGAGATCATGCCAAACCTCCTGTTTCTGCCGTGTAGTTGTTCCCAGGCTCTTTGGTTCCTATGTTCACATCTAGCATGGTGGTGTGTTCCTCTCATGTTGTGGGTCCTGGTTCCATCTATCAGCTGGTGCCACTCTGTTGTTATGTTTTATTTATGCTGATCTTTGCTTTGTATTGCATGTCTCTGTGTGTGTGGTGAGCCAGGGGAGGCATTCCTTATATTTTCGTGTGTCCATTGCTACGTCTCAGAGCAGGAGTTGGAAAGGTGCATGTTAATAATGTCATTAATAGGCTAAAGAGTAGAGTTTCCTTCCTCTGTTGACCATCCCTAATTTCAGAGAATTAGACTGAAGAATCTAGATTTATTTGAGACCTGTGGATTTGGCAGATGTGCTGGATGGAAAATTGTACTTTGGTCAGGATAAAGCGATGTTAACTGTTCCTGAAAGCCAGCATTGGATTGTTTATTTCAGATCTCAAAAGGACAGAGGCAATTTCAGATTTATTTCCTCTTTTGGCAGAAAAATTTGAGAGTGAAAGATGGCAAAGATTACAAAACAGCCATATTAAAGAAGAGTGGATTACAGAAAGTTTCCTCTCTGTTGATTTTATCTGTAACGTTATACGTTATGTTGTCTACTTCAGCCTCACAGAGCAAATTCAATGGCCAAGCCTTTCCTTCAGACCTATGGGTATGAGCACCACCGAGGGCAGAGTTCAGGGGATGAAGAAAAGGCTCTTTTCTGAAGAGGCTTTTTTTTAAAGTGGATATTTTATGGCAATGGGTGGGTGCAGTGGCTAGCTGGGAGATGTTAAGGGAAATCTTTAAAGCAGCTTCTCTTGTCAAGAAAGATTGTACTATGAAGGACACCATATACACCAATTTGAGTGTGTTATCAGTCCTCTTGTCCTTGTAAACACACAGATTAATTGATGGAGTGTTGTAGAAGTGCATTCAAACATGGTTAAGGTACTTGGACCAGAGAGAAGAGAGGAACACTGAATTTCTGCATGACGTTGAGGAAGTGTTTTGAGATGGACTTGAAAATGTAAGCTTCTGATTTTTGGATACAGCTAAATTTAGGTATCTTAGCATGTTGTAGAGCACTTGGTCTTCACAGTAGCATTTCTGTGTTGCTCTGTGCTTTCAAAGAGCTGTCTCCCTGGGATGTCACAGGTTGGACACTCAAGTTCATGAAGTGTAGAGGACACCTTTGAAAATGTAAGTGTTGCTCCCAGGGTGCCTCTGCTCTGCAGATATTTTCTGTCCCTGAAGTAGTGCATCAGCACTGGTGAAGTTTTTTGTTATCATAAACCATTGCCTGCAAGGGAAACTAAAAGATGCATTTTGCTGAAGGAAGTGTGCAGTATAGAGAGAAACTTTTCAAACTGTCTCTTCAGAAAATGTGCACCTCAGTAAATGGACAACAGCGGCTTCTGCAACAGGCAACAGCTGAATTGTGCAGCTCTTTAAAAACAGAAATCACAAACGTATTCAGCCAATGCATTGAATTAGATATGCAAGAGCAATTTCGCTTTGTCACGTGAAGAGGTAATGTGAGAAACAACTGAGGAAGAAAAGGCTGATAGCATGCTGTGTGCTATTTTATTTATACTGGTATTGTTTTGCTTTTATTATTTTCTTTAGCTGTTTTCTTGGCAACTACTTCAGTTTCTTAAAGGGTGAGTGGATCAGTGAAAGGCATGAATAGCTACTGGCAGAGACACTTCTCTGGGGTTTTTAATCATCTTCATATTCACCAGTGCCACTGGAGTTGCTGAATACTGAGGAATGATATGTTTGTCACACCACACGTAAGCCTTTCTGCTTTCCAACTGTCTGCTTGTAGGAATTAGTGAATGGGGAGAAATAAACCAAAAGAAACCTTAGTTAAGAACATAAAGGCAAAAACCCAAGGTAAATACAAAATAAATTTCTGAAACCGAAAAGAGGTATTTGGTGGCAATCATTAGGCATTCATCTAGGCAATTTGCATCCCCAAGACCCCTACCAGGCCAAGTCAGTATAACATAAGGTGCCTTGGAGTCCTGTCTGTCAGCTTCCTGGTGGTGGAGGAGGTTGTTGCCTTATGTGTCTCCAGAGCCTTGGGCAGTGTAGGCAAAGGACAGGATACTAAGGTGTATCAACCATAATGGCCTTCTCATGAAGACAAAAGAAGGTAACACCTTCCTCACTTCTATAGTTTCATTAGAAAATCCTTTGAAACTGTTGTCTTTTCTAAAGGGTGTTTCTCCAGAGGGCATGTCTGTGCCACCAGGTACAAGGTTCTGAGGTGAGTTCAGAGGATTGCCTCTAATTGTTCCACTAGTTATGAAAGTCGCTTCCTTTTTCTTGCAGCCAAAAAATTATATTCCAGCTTGTGGAAATATGAAAGAACTTGTTTCTTCTTTGTTTATCTAGCACAATTCCCAGTAAACACTCTGATTCAGAGGCAAGCACCTTAATATTTCTGAGAAACAGCTCTTGGAAAGTACTTCTGATTCGGGGAGTGTGATTTATTAATTACAGGCTTTTGTATGCACTTAAGTTATGGTGCAAAATGAAGATTAAGAATCCCTTTGTTCATGAAGTTCAGAGGCTCATCCAGTGCATGATGCCTGTGCTTCTCTAAAATTTTTCTCTCTGTGCTAGTCTTCTCAGACTAGTACTGCTACCTGCAGACTTGAGAGGTACAACATTTTCAGGTTAAGCCCTTTTTAAAATTAGTTTCTCTAGTCCTTTTCATGCGATTTCCTTTTTTGGGATATCACATCAGTGAGTAGCTTTAATATTTCTTTCAAACAAATCTACTTTATCACACAAATGTACAGCAAATGTACAGGATCCTTTTTTTTTTTTTGGTCTGCAGTCAGCCAGCACTACTGTAGTTGTTAAATAATCTTCTTTTATGCTTTTTTCTGGCAAGCCACCCCAAACCCATCCTCTCACACAGCTGCCTTTGTTAGAGTGCCCATTAGCTTTTTTTTCACAGAAGGCAAACGGATAGCCTCCTTCATCCCTCTTCTTCTGGTGTTTACTGAATAACACCCACAGAAGCTGAGGTAGTGAGTCCCAGTTTCCTCCTCAACCTGTGCATTTCGCAGTCCTGTTTTCTTAATCCCAGCAAGCTTTGTGACGCAGGGAGGGGAAGCAGTTATATCTTTTAGTGGTCTGCCTGATGGAGCTATAAACAAGAGAGGGTTGTTTGGGCTCATTCCCTTTGTATTAGATGACCTAAAAAAATGCATATACATAGACTACATATACATAGTTACATAAATATGTAATCCCCTGCAACAAATCTTGCTTCTTTTGTGTCCTGTAAACAAGGCTATTCCTGCTAATAGTCCAACCTACCCAGTTCCTTTCTTTCCAAATCACACTTCAGCTCCTACCTATCTGGGATCTGGAAATGCATTTTCAAGGGGAACAAGGTGCCTGGAGAGTTGTGAAGAGGGCTGAGGGTACCACGTAGGGCTCAGCTCTTGTTACCAGGAAACCAGTTGGGCAAGGCTTTCGATGTCGCACCCAAGGCGTGGATGTAACCTCTGCTGTTTACTTGCAGGCGCTCGTGTTAATGCGAAGGACAATATGTGGCTGACTCCTCTCCATCGAGCAGTTGCTTCAAGAAGTGAAGTGAGTAAGATTTGATAACCCTGCTTTTGCACTTAAACTACCTGCTGGGGGAAAAAGCAAACCATTGAGAGCTGTGGTAGGTAGCATGGTGACACAAAATAGAGAAAACATTTTCTGTGTGCAGGGCCTTTAGCATTGCAGCTGCAGGCCAGCTTTTACAAGTTAGTTATAGCTGCTTTTGAGCCTTAATGTGGTTGATTTTGGCCTTGTGGAATGCTTTACATTACCGTAGCAAGTCATATTGAGCAACCATCAGCAGGAGGGGGTGCCCAGGACTGAAGTGGGATGGAGTCCACAGTGGTCTACAGTGGCCACATCATCTTCAAGTGGTGAAATAGAAGAATAAATCCATATGGTGTGTGCACGCTGTGTGTGTGCCAGAGGGGAGTGGAAGCGTGTGTGATCCAACACATATTACCACATAGTTTGTTCTGGTTAATTGCATTTCAAGGCATCCATTAGGTTTTCTGTTAATGCATTTGATTCATGCATAAAGGAGGGTTAGCCCATATTTCTTCTACTTGACAGCTAGAAATCTTCTGGCATCATGTTTTACTTTTTCCGTTGCTATCTCAAAAAGGAGCAGTAATAACTATCAGGAATGCAGCTCAGGCATGACTGTGTTTTCAACAGCACCATTATACTTGGCTTTCCATTTTGGACCTCCCTGTATACTTTTATCCTCCTAATACTTAGTTAACAGTGAGCCCAACTGCAGACCAAATTGGCTACTCGGGGCAAGGGGACGTGTTGTAAAAGAGAGAGGGGGTGGCTGTCTTCCAGAGACTGATGGACTCAAATCACCTCCATAACAGTCCCAGTGCTTGCCAAGCCTGGAGGCAGGAATCCTGGGCTTGCTTCTGAACTTGGGCATTGTTTGGCTGCTGGCGGAGCTTCCCAGCTGCTGGCATCTGCTGAAACCCTCTGAAAGGAATATCTGATAGAGTATGAATGCTTTAATGAGGCAAAATACAAAAAGCCATGTTGGAAAACAAAGGTCAAACTTAAACCTTAAAAACCAGCCACAATCTTTCTCATGCAGTAATTGCAGTGTGTTTGGTTTCTTTTTTTTGGATGTGTCAGAGTACGTGATTTTCATTGTCAGTGACAGTCCTAACAGAAAATTTATGTCTTTCTATGGGTTTGTGTGTGATATTTAACTCTTCATCAGCTGAAGGCAAAGTGCACAAAGAAAAACTGTCTCCCATTGTGCCAGCAGTCCTGGTACCTCGAAGAGAGCACCCAGGTGCAATAGTGAGGCAGCAGGTGAAGGCAATAGCCTTTGATGCAGTTTCATGGACTGCTAAATATTTTATAAACACACAGAGCTTTCTTCCCCTGGTCCTTTTCCTTTGTTATTTATATGATATTTGCTACTCATGCTAAGCATTTTGAAACACACTCAGTGTTTTGAGGCTTTTTCAGGGCTGCATTTACTTTATTGCACAGGCTAACAAATGTGCAGCTTCAATATAATAGGACGAAACTGATAGTGATAGTGATAGATAGCAGTGGGTGAATTCATAGTTCACAGTGACAGTAAGAGATGAATTCTCTGACCAGTAGGACTCTGTGGTTTTTGAAGTTCCTGTGAGCTCAGCTGCTTTTAGAATGATCACTGACAAGTTTTAAGATTTATTATCAATCTTTTGTTATGGAGCTTTCACAGGATTCAGAAGCAATCTCCCTGCACTCTTTTCATAGATTGATTAAAAGCATGAACAGATTTTTACTTAAGTCTTAATGATTTTTCGATTGGGCTTGAGGGATTTAAATGTTTATTCACAAATCACAACCCTCAGGTTTGTCTGTGCAGGATTGTTAATGGATGTATCAGCTTTCAGCCTTATATGGTTTGAAAAAGTAAAGAGATTTGACTCTGATAACTTGGAATAGCCAGAGACATTGAATACAGAGGCTTATGCCATAGCTGTGGACTGCATGCATATGTAGAAATTAGGTTAGTAAAAAGGTATACCTCAATGCTTTCAAAAGCAATAAAATTAAAACTTCTACATAAGGATTTTGACATTTTGATCCCAAATCTGATAGAGCAGCAGATTTGCAGATGTAGATAAAAATGTGTAAATTTTTTAAAAAAGGCTCAATATTTTTGACTTAGGCTTTTCAGTCCTTACTATTTAGTTCTAAAAGTTCTCCTTTAACTTTTTTCTTCCTTCATTAAGAGTCAAAGGGCATGAATTTTCCTGCTAACTTCATGTCCCAGCTGGGCAGGTCTCCAGTGAATTACATTTATGTGACTTTTAAAATAGTAGGTCTGTAATTTAAAAAAATACCTGTTGAGACATCAACAGTGATATATCATTATTAGTGCTGTAAGAGGTGCAATGTCACTAGCTGACCAAATCTGTTAGAGGATGGTTTGTGAGATGGCTGTAGAAAATGAAATTGCTGAGATTAGTTGAGGACAAAGAACTAAAACCACTAGTAATGGATGTATTGTTGATACAGACTGCAGGCACTCTCCTGGGCCATTCTAGATATAAAAGTGCTTGTTATTCATTAATAAAATTTTGGGTGGGCTTACCAGAAAACTTTTCAGTTTATGTAAAAAAGAATAAGGTACTGTGTGGGACTAGGGCTCTCTCACTTACCAGATGTGAGTTGTAATCAGCGAACTAGGCTACTTGAATGCTACTCTGTCCCAGTGGTTCCTTTGTATTTTGTTTATTTGTGGAGAGAAAAGGAAGAAAAAACAGAAGTTAATTTGGAGAGAGACTTTTTTTTTTTTAAATCTGAGTTGCTTAATGGCAGATGCATGAGTAGAGGCAGAAAAGAACTGATTGTGAATTCTCCAGTGAGACAGTCTTGAGAGAGAGAATAGTACATTTTCTCGCTGGGAAATATTCACTTTTAACCAACAAAATTAACCTTAAAAGATGTTGTTTGGTCTCAGGCTGACAGAATGGATGTTGCAGTGAAGACCCTTGGCCTGTGCTCAGCCCTTGGGGAGGGAAGGAATGTTAATGCTGAGTTGGGGACACCAGTATCAACCCTTGACTGTGGTTCTCAGGTTTCTGCAAAGCTAGAATTTTGTTTTCACATATTCTGTTTTATTTCCTCCTTTTTCCTGTTTATAAATAAAACTTACAGCAATTTGCTCTGATTTCACTGTCCAAAATCATGTGCTTTTAATTTTGTAAGTAATTTCTGTAACAGTGAGCTCAAACAAATACATGCATTTCTTCCATGAGAGCACAGTTATGATGACTGAGATACTGAAGGTTGATTAACTGAACAGGTTGGGCTCTCTGCATAGGCAGGTTTGTACATCCTAAAATCAAATTGGGAAATTTTGATTGTGAGGACACTGCTCTAAATGACAGCAAAGGGTGATGTGTACTCTGGCATTTGTATCAACAATACTATTTCACTAGCTTGGGAGGTTGTTTTGGTGAATGTTGTTGTCTTTCCCTCCTCCTGGCCATGTCTAATGTGCATAAGTAATATGTGTAGGTAATATGATTGAGCTGTCATGAAGGTGGGCCGTGTATTTATTCAAACTGCTTGGTTATGGATATAGCTGTTGCTGTTGCAGGAAGCAGTGCAAGTATTGATTAAGCACTCGGCTGATGTCAACGCTCGGGACAAGAACTGGCAGACACCATTGCACGTGGCAGCTGCAAACAAGGCAGTGAAGTGTGCAGAAGTCATCATCCCCATGCTGAGCAGCGTCAACGTCTCTGACCGAGGTGGGCGGACAGCATTGCACCATGCAGCTCTGAATGGCCACATTGAGGTGAGGTGTTTAAGAACATAATTGAGTGTTGGTTTATTTATTTATTTTACCAGTTCAAATGGTTGACCTGCTGTGACTGGGTCTAGACTGAGGCCCATATCCCTGACCCCCACGATTCCTATAATTCAGCTGCTTTCCAAACTGTGTGACAGGTTTCCTACTTGCAGAAATGAGACTGGCTGGGAAGTACCTGTGCAGAGCACAGTGAGGTGTGTGTGCAGATTTGGAGAGCTGGCTGTGCCACTGGCTCTGGCAACTCAAGTGTGTCCTTGGCTTTTTTGAGCTTAACTACTTGCAAAAATAAGAGTAGCAGAATGGAAAGAAGGGAAAACTGGTGGATTCGTTTCATACTGAAGAAATGTTCAGCTGTGTGAGATCCAGTTGGTCTGCTTTTCTAATTAGTCTTATAGAAAATGTGCTTCTGGTTTTAATACTTATCTTACACAAGCAAATCCTTCTAATCTAATTACTCTTTCTATGTGAAAAAAAATACTTTTGTAAATAAAGCCCCTTATGTAAAGGGTTCTGATAGCATCTTTAGATCTGGGTGCAAGGATCCTCATTTGCCCTTTCCACACCTCAAGATCTAGATAGGGAATGAAATGGTCTTAAAGTAAAAAACTAAGAGCAGCGTTTCTCTTCCAGGCCTGTTTCTCTTCCAGGTTGTTTGGCAAGCTGAATTTGAAGCACACTGGAGTAGCAGCACCCTGCATGCTCTCAGCCCTCTCTGTGGACACAGAACTTGTCCTGTTTACTTGTGGCCATCACCAGTCCATATCATTAATGCACGCAGTTTTCAACAGTATTTGTGTAATTCGCCAATTTATTGTTCAAGAGCAGGATTTTGTGATCCCAACTTTATTTCTAGAATGATTTGTTATAAACTGTTGAGTGTTGGTTTACAGGGTTGGCTTACTTGCCGTTATTACTTCTAGATGGTGAACTTGCTCTTAGCCAAGGGGGCAAACATCAACGCTTTTGACAAAAAGGACAGAAGAGCTCTTCACTGGGCAGCGTACATGGGTAAGGCTTGGGCTGTTGCTCCTTTTTCATTTCCTATTCACAAACCAACAGCATGTTTTAAAATGGACAGACCTGGCCGTGGAAAGTAAGTGTTGTATTTACCCCAAAGAGGGAAGGGTTCAGCTGATTGAAATACACACCATCCATTTGTGGTTTTGCAGCTAGTGAGAACTTGGCTGTGATTTTCTTAAACACAGTTAATTGTGGGCTTTTTGTGTTGCTTTTTTCATTTTGGTCTTTTTATCCTGACTCTAATTCCAGCCTTAAGTACATTTGAGCTTGAAAAAATAAAGGTTATATTTGTTTCATTTTTTGCTAAAAACTACTTTATATAACATGCAGATAAATACAATCATAAATTTTGCTGTTTACCTATGTTATAACTAGCTAAGTTATGATATTGTTAGTAAGTGCTTCACATGGGCTTTCTTCCTGTTAGGAGTAAATTATTTTTTTCCAGAGTAGACAATCAATTAATCTATTCAGAACATCAGTGGTGTTACCAATACTGCTTAGTTAAATTGATTGCCCTCATCATTCCTTTCAAGTTAAAGGATAATCTCTTATAATGGGTCATTTTCATTTAAAAATACTAAAACAAGATTGCCTGTGATAGTGGTCACACTTGTTCAAGAGCTTTTGTTGGCCAAGCAGTATATTCTAGATTATAATTTGTGAGGTGTGGTGTGCCCTCTGCCAGGAACTCTTTCATCTGCCCTGTTAAATCTTGATTTTAATCCTAGCACTTTTAGAAATGAGATAATAGGAGATTTCAAGCTGTGAGAAAAGCATATTGTGCGTTTTTTTAATATACACAGACAGATGGAAAGACTCTTGCCAACAAATGTGATTTGGCTTTTGAGCTAGTGAGCTTTGAACTCCACTCTGTAGAGGTAAAAGGCTTTTACATTATGCTGTGCAATTCCACATCTCTTTTGCTCTTGATTCTTTTAAGAAATTCATGACGTACTTTTCAAAATATTTAGCTAACATTTAAGCCCTAAATTAGCAATAGGATTTAGAGGTCTCTAGTGTAATTTGGACAAAATTTAGATAATGAGACCGGAGCATCTTATCCTGTAACTCCTCATGTAGTTTCTTGAATGCTTAAATGTCTTTGGGCACTTTGGACTTTGTCCATAAAGTTTCCTAGGCCCTGCACATGACCAGAGCTGTCTTTGTCATCAAAGTGCTGTACAACTCAGAGGATGCACAACTTTATATGGTTTTGACATAACAGATTTTTAATTCTAAGCAAGACAGCTCTGTTTCAACATGAAGCAATAAGGACTGTTCCTCAGTTAGCCTTGATTTAATTTTGGTGGCTATCTGGAAAGGCAGGACAGATGGTTTGAGACCTTCAGGGAGAGGAGGAAACTGAAGATACAGGTGGATTATGAGCGGCATTTTGAGATGCTCAGCTCTTCCCCTGTATTCTGTAGGGAGATCCTAATTCAAGGCTAGGCTTTTCACTCCTGAAGACAGACGTCCCATTGATCTGGCAGTCAGCTCCCAATCTGTGTGACTGTTGAGGCTATTGCAATTATTTTAGTTTGCAGAGTAAGTATCTATGTATAGACTATGAGTTCAGATTAAACATTTTTAGTCCTATATGCAGGATTTTTTGCACAGTTTTGTGTTAATGATACAGTTTTGGAGAGTCAAAAACCTGATCCAAGGATCAGTGAATTCAGTAGAAAATCTCGTGTTTTTATAGGTAGTCTTTGGATCAAATTCTGCACTCACTTGAAATTTAGTTTTCTGTGTCCTCAATGGTGCTAGAAAAGAGGATACCTTCATTTTATGATTTATTGAAGTTATTTTGTACTGCTAACAAAAACCAACAAGTGTTAGCAGTTGTGTTTGCAGATGACATCAACAGGTTCCTGTTTTGGGAGACTTGTCATGCTCCTGTGCTCACTGTTATTTCTGTAACAGGGAGAATAAAACACAAACTGCTATTTTTAGAGAGATAAATGGGAAAGAGGTATGTTTTTGTTCTTTTAATGACTGGAAAACTAATTCAGTAAAGAGAATTTCGACATACCTGGTGAAGGTGAATGCATAAATTTTTTGACAAGGACTGGAGACAGGATTAAGAACATTTATGAAAATGCTTTGGTTTTGTTTTTTTTTTTTTCTGTTGTAAAACTCTGGGAGCATTGTGAGAGAGCAGTGAAAGGGCAGTGCATTAGCAAGAAAGCAGTAATTTGGGAGAAGTTATGCTGTAGGAGGGGATATTCTTTGATTACTATGTTTCATCTTTTGAAGGTCACCTGGAAGTTGTTGCCTTACTGATTAATCATGGTGCAGAAGTGACTTGTAAAGACAAGAAGGGTTACACCCCACTCCATGCAGCTGCATCCAATGGGCAGATCAACATTGTGAAACACCTACTTAACCTGGGGGTAGAGGTACGTGGTAGTGTGCTCTTTGGGGCTTCCATATTTCTCCGTATTTGGAGATATTGTTTTCTTCTTTCTTATGGATGCTGCTACAGATGTTGGCAGAGTTTCTAAAGAAAATAGTTCCCATTTTCTGGATCACCTTGTGCTTCATGTAGTTTATTGGTTCAAGAGCCAGGAAACATTCTGGCATAAAAAAATGTCTGATATGGACAGTAAATCCCGGACCACCTTACTGAAGAATCAGGAAATATATGCTGTTCCTCCAGAGGAAGATGGAATAATGAAATTTCCCTTATCTCAGCATTCTCTTTGATATGATGAGTGGTTGTTCTCAACATATACAGCGTATACTTTACTAAACAGCAATTCAGGCTGTTTAAGTTTAGGGACCTGTATTTTCTCTGTAGCTGGTGGAGGGAAGGAGAAGGGTTATTTTCACTCAGGAAAAGAACTTTTTTTCAGTGCACAGACTTCTCTTAGTGTAATATTGTCAACTCAGTGGTTCAAAGCAGCAGTGAGATGACCGGAAGAGCCTCCACTGGTTAGTTGGGTGTCATATAAAGCCATTGCATTTACCATTGCATTTTCAGATGACTTGACCTGCCAAAAAATGCCAGAAGTCCATGTTCACAGGCTGTTGACTGTGAAGTTGAAGGGGAATAGGTGTTTCCTGTTATTAACAGTACTATGCTAATAACTACCTTTAACTTCCACATTCTCCACCACCGGGGATATGATCTTTGAGATGCCTGTATTTTGTGGAAGGATATTCACATCATCCCTGAGTCTTTGTACGATCTGTCTTGTCCTATTTTACAGAACAGCAGTTGAATACTAAGCCAGTATTAACATAATCTTAATTACATCTTTATAATACTGATCTACTGAAAGTGGTTTCTTATTGAAGTGTAAATGGCTGTGCAGTTTCACCTTCCCTTTACTCAGACCTTCACTCCCTTCCTGAAAAAAACTGTGGAAAGAGCTCTTAAGCCTGATTTTGTTCACAAAAATTCAATAGTCAGTGTTTTTTTTTTTTTTAGTAAAGATTGTGAGCTTTTTATTTATCCTAGTTTCCCACTTAATGTAAAACCTTTTCAGCTTGTTAGGACTTCTGTCGTCATCATCATCATCATTACATAGTCCTGCTATCAGCTTTAAGCTTCATATTGGCTGTTAGAAATTGCCAATAGGATAAAAAGTTAATAATAGTAAAGGTAAAGCTTTCCAAATAAACCTCTCTGGGAGTATATTTTTGTCAATTAAATTAGCTGGTGAGAAATATGCCCTATGACAGATCAAGCCTCCAGCTATTTCCATTTGCAGTATGTGATGCATTGTGTAAAATGGTAAGCTGCTGTCTGTAATTGTAACTATGTCTCCTTGTCTCATTTTAGATTGATGAAATGAACATCTATGGAAATACTGCGCTTCACATTGCCTGTTACAATGGTCAGGATTCTGTTGTTAATGAGCTGATTGACTATGGTGCTAATGTAAATCAGCCTAATAATAATGGATTCACTCCCTTGCATTTTGCTGCTGCCTCCACTCATGGAGCACTGTGTCTTGAACTGCTGGTGAATAACGGGGCAGATGTTAACATTCAGGTAACATTTGCATTGCAGTTCTTCAGTTTTACTTTATCCTGTTTTGCCTTACCTCAGGCGACTGGAAACTATAATGAGTACAGCGTGGCTTTAAATCCTTGATGGAAGTAAAGTGATGCTGAGAATGTTGATCATTAAATTGTTTGGATGAGATTACTTCACAGCAGAGGAGCTCTCAGTGCCTTGATAATATAATAATAGCTTTAAACTCTAGGCCAGCCACCCTCCTGAAAGCATGAACCACTACTGAAATATAGTCTCAGGAGCTCTGTCAAAATGTTATCTCAGGGAGTGGTGGTAAGTCAATGAACTATTCCTTTCTGGTGTTTTCCTTCCCCCTGCAATATGGATTTAATTAAACATGAATCTGAAACGTTCCTTTTGACTTTCCCCAGGAAGTAAGAACTGAAGATTGGTTTTTTACCTATTTCAGAGCCTGAGTTTACAAAGTCTGATTCTGTTTAGGATATCTGAATGCTCTTGAGATACAATTGATACATCTTGATGAAGCTGCTATCAGCTTCCCCCATCTCAGTT